>NC_056739.1:1601490783-1601590783 GCF_019279795.1 Protopterus annectens
TCTGTCTACCCCCACTCCTTATCTTCATTTATTTATTATTATTTATTATTATGATTTAATATTAACATATGTTAAACTAACTATATTTTTGCAAAATGTGTCGTAATATTATGTGTTATTATGATTCAGTATTAACATACTTTGTTAAACTAACTATTTTGTTTCCCTTATGGTTTACTTCTTATTGGCATGCTGTTACCATACTGACATGTTTATGTACTGTTGTGCTACACATACTATACATTAATATGTATTTGGATGAATTAAAATTATGTTCCATTCTGTTAATACTAATAATGGTTTGGTTATTACTAACATTAACTTATTCCTATACCTCATTCAATACAGCATGTCAAGGTAGGCCAGTTCTGGTTGATCCACCTAGTTTGCCTCAACCAGCCATGGTACTGGGTCACAGCATATCTGGGACCCAGACCAGTGGTGCCCCTCTGCTGCCCCTGCACTTCCTGTGGCATCAGGTAGTACCACCCACCGGAAGGGGCCTGGCCCCCTCTGGGAGCATTGGTGGAGGGGGTCTTATCACCCAGGATGACCTGCCAGTCTTTGTGCTTAGGATAGTCTACCATGAGTTTGACTGCAGCCTTTGCTGGATTGAGGGCATACTGGCCAACCTGGTGGGGCAGCCTTGCCCTGGTGCCCATCCTCCAGCACTGCCACCCTTGGGGCAGTAAAGAAGCAGTGCCAACATTCCCATGGGTTGGGATTTGAGTTACACTGCTGCCATCTGGAGGCACATGGGACTTGGATTCCACAACACCCTCCCTATCCAAGGTGTTCACCCCCATCATGTGTCACACACTGTTCCTGCTTGCTGTCTTGACTTTCTTGTCTGTCTGCAAATGCTTCATCACCTACCCAGCTTACCTCTCCCACACATACCTATGTCCATTTTCCAGCATTCCACTTTCACCTTAAAAAAATGGGCACCTGTCCCCCCCAAAAATATCATCCCATACATAGCTCTTCATTTTACACACGTGTCCACTGGATACACATAATTTGGTCCAATTGGCTTGACAATGCAGTTATGTTGTCCTCAGCCCTCTCTCAGGGGTTGAGAGTTCAAAGTCATGTGTAAATTCTGTCAAAGTGAACATTTGTTGCTTTACAAGAAATGGATAGCTATGTTTCTTTCCTACACCCTTCCTGCACATCCCAACCTGCCTTTCACTATGTTTTCCCCCTGCTTGCACCTCATTTCACCACTTTCCTATCTCCCCATATTTATTTTCTCTTCTTTATATTATTTAGCATGTTGTTGCATGGCACGCCACAAGCTCAGCTAAATGCAGCTATAGTAACTATATGCGTTTTTAAACTTGTAATACACACTTAAAAAATAAACACCTGCTCCATATGTTGAACCCAAGATAATCGCACCTGAAGATCACAGTATTAACTTGCCATGCCACACAACTCTGACTTAAAACAGGTGGTTTAAAGAAAACTTAGTAATTGCCAGTTATAGTCATTAAGCATGTTTCAACGGAGCTGCACACCACAGTGTGGTGAGCAAACTTGATTAAATAGTAATTAAATTAAAAAGATTAAAAATAGGAGTGTACCTTGGACTCTGGTGCAATAGTACACCACTAGAAAGCCAAAGACATAATGAATGCAAGTGAGCCCTCTGATAGCAGGTAAATGTGCCCTTCACAAGCAACATGCAGAAAGACACCTGCTAAGGCATTAATGGCAAAATCATGTTCAACTGGGACCCTGGTGCATATATACATCCATACAAAGCCATGCACATACTGATGATTGTAGGAAATGTATGTAGCAGCTTGAATATCTGCACATATATCTTGCAAATACACCTGCTTCAGCACTAACTCAGTAGCTCAGTCTGTTAATTGCCTTGCAAATAGTACATTTTGCCACACACAGTCCTGGGTTCAAATCCAGTGATATGTAGAAGTGAATTTACAGTATTATGAAGGCAGCAATAAATGACTGGGTTATGCACTCTTTATCCACAGAATGCATTTCAAATGACATGTCTGATTTTCACTGATAGAGGTCATAGGCCTGCAGGTAGGAACACACTTCACATATTCCTATAGCAAAGCTATATGTGCATAAAGTGTCACGTCATTAATATGCATTCACACAGAATGTCAATGCAGGTACTACAAATAAGGTCCACTAATTTCAGAGTGCACCACACAATCCTTTCAAAGTCAGTGTGCAGATTATCACAGTTGCACAGATAACATACACATTGGAAGTCCCTGCTTGTAACAAGGCCTGCCCTCATACAGGCTGCAAATTACTGCCAGACTGTAACACATGGCCTGGCAGTTGCCCAAATAGTAGACATATTCTTATATTTAAACCCCATCTTACCCAAGGACACACCAAACATGTTGCCTAGTACTCTGTCAGTGATACCATTGCCTAACATACTTAAATTAAAAACATGCCTTATTTGGAGTGGAAAGGGTAGCCTCTCTCTGGCTCTGCCTCTATAACAAGGCTGATACAGCTTCCACAGTTACTCCTGTAGGTTGTTGTCCTACAAAGATTTTACCCTCTCTGCTTATGTCTATTACCAGCAGTAGCAGCTGCAGCCTGTAGCACACACATCTCTATGGTAAGGTTTCTGCTACAGACCTCCCCTCTGTGATGTTGTAGTCTCCTCACCCCAGTAATGTTCAGCACAACATATTGGAAACAGGCCCTAATCTATATGAAGGCCTTATATATCATACAGTGGTTGCGTATCATTGGCTGATGATAGTGAAGATTGGTTTAGAGGCAATCACCTGCTGATGAGAAGCATGTTTAAAGGGCAAACAGCTGGCTATGGGGAGCCAGTCTGTTTGAGACTTTCCTCACACAGAGCATGCCTTTGTGAAAACTTTACTATCACCATATATCAATAGAGGAGTACTGCAGTCCATCAGGTATGTAACTGATTTTGTGTACAACAGGATGCAGATGGGTGAATAGACATATGGGGAATAGGGAATACAGCATTAAGCCTGTCATAGACCTATGATAATGACATGTCATTGATCTCCTGCTGTCTTACATCTGCACAGGATGTAGAATTCATCAAGGGTGCATTGTCTGTTGCCATTGTGGCACACTGGTCTTATTGGGCTGTCCCTTTACAGTGGTTGTATTAGCACACTGTTAATTGTATGGCACTGTTGCTATGACGTATTACTGTGGGGTTGCCCGAAGGGGACACGCCATAGCAGAGATGAGTGTTGGGTGTATGATCATGTAGCAATATCTGTTATGGCACATGTGGGAATACCTGACTATTGCTACTCTCTCAGTTGTATCCACACACTTAGTATGTTTGAACACTGCGGAGTACGACACGTGTGAGCAAGCAGTGGATATTGCTAGTCATTTTGTCCTTGCTGTATCTCTACATAGTGTACTTCCATGTATGTGATCCTGTAATGTGCTCCCCTTTTGTTGTCTTTCAGGAATCATGTATCCTAGATGCCATGCACCCTTCTTTGATGCCAAAAATGAAATTATACTAGAAGGACTAAGGCAACATCTTCAGATCCTACTGTCAAGGGGAGGCATAACAGGGAGCAGTGGGCTGCATTGTGGGCAGACCTTGTTTGTGATGTGAGTGGCATGGGCCATAAGGGCAGGACATATGAGCAAGTTCAACACCATGCAACGGACATGATCAATACTGCATGATAAAGGGCAGCAGATGTAGCCTGGGATTGTGCTATTAATGGTGGAGGATCTGCAGTGGAACAACCACTCTTGGCCACTGAGGAATTCCTGGTGAACTTATGCACACACGACAGCTCCCAGGTATCCATCATACCATACATTGTGGAGGTGGGTGCCACAGTTTCCACAGCAGAGGACCATATAAGTAGGCTTACTGTGATCAGCACTGCAATGCTATAGCAGTCAGTGTGTCAGGTTGTACATACCTTTACATGGGTGTCAGGTCTTTGTTCTTTGGAGTGGGGTTTACTTCAGTTGTACTGTCATACTCAGAATGTGACCAATACAACATGTAACACAGTACCTACTGTAAATGTGAAATATATGGATGCATTACCTTGTTGTGCTGCAACATGCATTAGTACTGAAATGACCTCACCCTCAACTTTTCAAAGGTCTGTCAGGTATTGGCAAAGGCCGTAATCCTGCTCCTGGTACACATGACACTGTTTTGCTAAGGAACATATATATTCTGTTAAAGTTAAGGGCCAGAATAATGCCCTATTTAAACATAATTTCATGTGTAAACATGGTAGAATGTTTTTATTTTTCATTCTGGAACAGGTACTGTTGAACAAATAGAAACACTTTGGCAGTGACAGTTAAGAGCAGATAAGCCTCCTGGTTTAAATGAGATGTTTACTCTAAAATGCCTTTAAAAAAACAAAAGGTTGAAAGGAAATTAAATTAGGCAGTGAAATGTGTATTTCAAAATATTTGTTAAGATAGGTGTACTGGGTTTTTATGTGTTGTTTTAGCAAGTATAGTGTCATACTGATTAAAAAAGTAAATTTTACTGGTCATGTTTTACTTGATTTCCTTGAAGTGATTGTTATAAAGGTCTTAAGATGAATGCATATTTTGTTTTGAGAAAGTCTATTTTGGACTAAAGAGGAGAAGAAAAAAGTTTGACCACTAATCCAGTTGTGGGTCTTTGTTATTATGAGTATTGGTGGATTTTTCATACTCAATAGTGCAGATATTCATGTACTGCTTTTTTCTTATTCTGTCCCCTATACAACCTGATGTCAGTGTCTCTTCAGATTCTGATGATGACTGTGTCCAAAGTGAGGCACAGGTGGGCGTGTTGGGGGCTGAATCTGTCCTAGAGGTAAACATCACTCTTGTGCCTCTATTGTCACTGAACACAGTCATTATGTCCACACATACCCAGTCCCTGGAGGCCACAGATATTGGACAATCAGAGGGTAGGGACATTGAACAGAAAAGTTTGGCAACTATGGCTCCAGTGAGTGTAGACACTGGCCATAGCCAGAGAGCTGGTGAGGTCCCACACAGGTGGTTTGACAGGGGTGCCTGTAGGAGATCTGCTATCCATCCACCACCTATTGCAGGCATCACATCATGGGTCATTTGTCACATGTTTTGGGCCATCATGGAGACACAGGCATGTTCTGAACAGAATACCAGATGTATGCTTAGGGTTATGGATATAGCACAGTCTGACATCTGTGACTGCCTCCACCACACTGCGGACACCCTGGATTGGTTGACTGATGCAGTGGACAAAAGATGGGCTGAGACAGTGTCTGTCTTGGACCATGCATTGTCTGTGCTGGAACATGTGATTAGAGTTGAACGTTGGACTCATGGACATAGGTCAGCAACTCCATCTGCTGAGAGTCCATGTCGCCATGCACAATCACGTTCCCATAGTGCAGTACATCCAGCCCTACAGAGGGGAGTGTGCTGTTCACACCATGATGTGGCAGGCCATGGGCTCATGGTCCGGGATGTTCCTGTGGGGGACACGGTCCCAGCAGACAGCAGTCCCCATCATGTACTAGCACCACTTCTGACTTTGGGCATGGAGGTGTCAGTGCAACTCCTGGCAGAGCCTGTTCATGTGTTCAGGGCCAGAGATGGTGAACTGTCAACTCTACTATGTATGGTCCATGGCTGCCCAGTATACACACATGTAGGGCTATCACTGAGCTTGACTGTGTACATGCACACAATCACACACCGCTGTCAAATGCAGGTCATATACAGACATACATAGCACCTTTCCATGTTCCATCTTACCTGCTTCCCTTCCTGACGCACACACAGGCTGTCAACCATTTGGATCAGCCTAGGCCTCCTGCACCCCCACACAACACACCCTGTGCAAGTGATGATACCTGTGCAACATTCCTGTCATCCTCTTCATCGATGCAAGGAAATAAAGCTATGTGTCTGATGCACAGGGTGACTATATCAGTTAACATGTACTTGTATAATGCAGTGTTGTTTTGTTATGCCACTTATTGTGGTTAATGACAGATACTGTATGCTGGCATTTGGCATGAGTACGTCACATACTTCTATGTACCTTATGTTGTATGATGTTGTAATGGCTGTATAGTTACATGATGACAGATGTGTCACGGACCTGTTTCTGTTTCTGTTTCAGGAGTCTGTTGGGATAACCTATGGATACACAGCAGCAATAAAGCAGTGCAGGGTGGCATGTCGGCACAGAAGAAATATGTCTTCAGCAAGGTACAGCACTATAAGTGCATGGCTCCATAGATTCATATGTGTATAACAGGATAACAAGGACAATGGTGGCATTCAGTGTACTCATGCATCTCTAATCTGTGAACAGGTCTGCTACCCTTGATAAGTGTCACCAGGGTTATGTGTACTCACACATCTACAAACTGTGGTGTTGGAGATGATCCATCTACAAATATCCTGTGTCCAGTACAAACAGTTGTCCAACATCCATTATGATTGTTATGTTTTGCATCCCATTTTGCAACCTGCACATGTTGTGTCACAGCAGATGTGTGCTTCACATCCATGATGGGCCTGTTTCATGTACGGCGTACAGTCTGCATTACATACATGTCCCTCCAGCATGCACTATGCATACCACAGTGATGTTGTCAGCATATAGAAGAAGTGAGACATGTGTTAGTTCTGTCATGGATACACAGGAGGTACACAGTGGGATCCAACACCTCCCTGTATGGAGTCATACACATCCCCTCCAAAGAATTTAGGAGACAGACTACACATGTATTGCAGTGACACGGACTCCATAGGACATGTTATCTACTCTGCGTATTTGTGTACCATGGAATCTGTGTGGCTGGTGCAGTTGTATGATATGCCTGTGTAGGGACATAGCAAGGGTGCCATTGCACACAATGATAGCTGTGATGACTGACACATTCAGTACAGCAGTGACATTCTGGGATTTACATCCCAAACCTGTCAGTGTAAGTTGTACAACAGTGAATGCATCCCTGCTTCTTACTGACCAGTTAGAGTCAAACACTACATTATTATCTCTGTCTATAACTCCATTTGTAATGGTTATACTGTGTGCAGTGTGTGGACACTACAATATTTTGCAGGGGTGGATGATGTCCCAGCAGATAGTATTGTGCATTTGTTGGCAGTTAGTCTTTGTCAGTGTGACTGCAGTGAGAGAATAGGTAGATGGGGTACACCAATAATGGAAGATGGTGAACCCCACTGGTGACTGGCATCATTGCAGCGTAAATCTTACAATGCTTTCTTCCCAGAGTATGACTGTCAGACACTTGCCTATCCACCAGCTGACATAACACTCTGTACATAACATACACAGTTTCCAGCAAGGCCTGCTGGCCTAATATTGTCATACACCTTGTCAGGCCATGGTTGGTAGAGTGAGGCATATGTCCAACATCCATTGCATAGTGTAACAGTCAATGGGCTCTGCTGATTACAATCAGCAAGCATGATCTGGCCTTGAGCAAAAGTAACAGTGTTTGGTCCAGTTGCACTAGATGTAAGACAGTGTCAGTGCTTGTGTCCATGCTAACCTCCCATCATGGCATTTCTGCTGACATGACTCAGAGATCTGTGGACACCACTTGGCACTACATGCTAGTTGTCCACTGTGTATGTAGGTGGTGCTGTTACTTCCAGCATGTTGCAGGAAGAGAGTCATGCAAGGCGTTTGTACAGATCACAGACAAACACATTAAGGAAGTGAAATATATACATACTGTGCTGCTTAGTCATGCTGCGGATCACTTGCCCAAAGGATGGTCTAGGTCCTTACCTACAATGTCCTGCAGCAGTGCTGTGACATCCCCACATGTGGAACCAACATAATGCATCATGTTTTTATCAATATGTAGAGTGGCGCACAGCAGTGGTTATTCTGCTCCACAAAGGTGGAGCCACAACAGACCCCGGGAACTATTGCCCTATAAGCCTGACTGGCTTGGTCTGCAAGGCTATGGAGCGCATCATCATGGAACTCATTAAAAGAGACATTGGGAACCTCCAAACATTGGACCCTACCCAGTTCGGCTTTGTTAAGGGAAGATCATGCCTCCTAAACCTGGTGGACTTCTTTGAGACAGTTTCCAAGGCTATAGATGAGGGAAAAGTGGTACACACAGCCTACCTAGACCTCGCAAAGGTCTTCAACACCATTCCCCATTATCTGGTATTACCAGCCTGAATATAAATCCCAACGTCACAAGATGGGTTGCCAACTGGCTCATGGACAGAACCCACATGGTGAGAGTTGCGGGAGCTAGGTCTGACTCTAAATCGGTTACAAGTGGAGTTACCCAGGGCTCAGTCCTAGGACCACTTCTGTTCGGCATATACTTCTCAGAGGTACAGGCAAGCACAGGAGGACTATGGCTGACCAAGTTTGCAGACGACTGCAAACTAGGGGCTATAATTGACTCTCCGGCTGACACAGACATCCTCCAAAGACGGATACCTGGTGTCAAAATCATGGCTGCAAGCTAAATGCCAAAAAGTGCATAGTCATCCCCTTTGAAAAAACAAAATACCCACAAACTACTAGATAGGTGGTAGTTCCCTAAATACAGAAGATGTGATAAGGGATCTGAGGACCCAAGTAGACAGTAATCTCATCTTTGATCATCACATTGCCAAAGTGGTTAGAAAATCCTTCTACGTGGCCCACCTAATCACGAAAGGGTTCGCATCCAGATCAAAAGAGGTCATTGTGCTCCTCTACTCATCACTCATCAGACCCATCATAGAGTACAACGCCCCATTTGGGATGTACCTTACAAGACACCTGCAACAGCTGGAAAGACCTCAGAAGTACTTCACCAAGAGGATCACTGGCCTCAAACAGATGCCCTATGCAGCTCGACTGAAGAAATTACAGCTGTACTCGGTCGCATACTGCCTACGCAGAGGTGATCTCTGCCTGACATACAAGGCCATGTCAAACCTAGAATTAATGGACATGCTCCACCTAAAGAAAACCTTGTCCTCACGAGCCACACACTCTAGGGATCTCAACCTCACCACAACAATAAATAGGACATGCTGGAGGGAACAAGATCCCAATCTACATTAGGCAGAGCACCTCGCTAACACTCTTCAAAAGAAATCTTGACTAGTGGATGGAAAACAGAAAGTTTATCTTGGGGATCAATTCAGTGGCCCTGCTGGACAGAGGCACAGGGAACTAAGCTAAGGGGGTGGCGAAAGCCAACACATTCTGGCTAGGCTTATAAATACCTTTGGGCAGATAGCCTAGTACCTACCTATGAACCTATGTGTCACCAAGACAGTCCCCCAATATGAGGTCCTCCCTGGTGGGATCTGGCCACTGATCAATCTCCTCAGAATTACAGGCACATACCACCCCTTACAGACAATACAGACATATATGTCAAGACAGTCATTTATTACCTCTTGTGGGATGGTTGACATAGTGTGAATGCACCTTCCCTTTCAGATGGGATAGGAAAGTATGTGGAGCTCTACACCCATGCATTATGTCAGCAGCATTACAACAGCATGAACTCGGCTGTAAATGACAGGAGGGACACAGGCTCATTATGTCTCAGCAAACCTGACTGCTGGACAGCTCTCTTTAGCAGGCTGTACAATAACAGGTGAACATTGCTGTTTGACAGTTGCAATGAGGGTGCCCCCCCAACATGAAGGCACTACCTCCTCAGCTAAAAGAAGCATATAGTGTTACTGTGATGTTGAGCAGACACAGTAAGTGACAAAAGTAGCTACCCACACAAAGCAGAACCACAATGCACAGTGTAGTTACATGTGTGATCCCAAAGAACAGGCCCAGATTGTTGGTGACCTCATATGTCATGTTGCCACATATGATGGGTCTGTATTCATACCTAACCAGTACACCCACACTGTCTGCATCAACTACACTCCCTTGTCCCCACCTCATGTGACACATGACCTTCCTGCAACCTGTACCATAACTTCCATATTTACAGAGCAGTTCATAACTGACCTCTCATTGGAAAATACACAGCATCTACTGTGCATGCTAACATTCTGGGTTGCATCCCACATGTGATCTGTCAAGGATTACTAACACCATTGGGAAACCCTTGCAATCCTAGTGACACTACTGGATGCACACCAGCTGAGTGGAGAATGGCAATTGTTATACCCTTGCACAAGGTGGTGCATCCACTGACTGACATAACTGCACACCTCTTTGTCTGAGTATCCATATCTGTATGCCCATAGGGGCAATCATCATGGAGCTGATCAGCACACATACATGTGATGTACACACAGTTGACTGTACACAGTTTTGATGTGTGACAAGGGAAGCATGACTGTTACACATGATGATCATTTCCAAGGCAGACACCCTGGACCTGGGTGAGGGCACATCAGGGCATACAACCGCTAGACTGAGCCAAGCCATCTGACTATATCATCTACTCAGGCAAAATTTACAAAGCACTTACTTAGATATCCACAATACTATCATTGTAGGGGTCAGTAAGTGGCTCATTGCTGGCACACATACACAGCATAGGGATATCTGCCTCCAATAGCTAATCTGTCTGTAGCAGTGCTCAACAGGGTGCAGTCCTGGGTCCTCTATTGCTTGGAATTCATTCAAAAACAATACATGCAACTACGGAATGACTGTGGCTAACAATGTTGGCTGATGCCTGCAAATTGTGAGCACTCATAGAGTCTCTGCAGTATTTCACTATCCTGCAAGAGGGTATTACGAACAATTGTCTGTTGACATAGTAACGGCCATAAACTCCATGCAAATATATATGTAGTATCAGTTCCATCAGTTAGACCTAGGTACGTGGTAAGTAGTACATCAGTCGCAACATGTGATGTACATACTCAGGGGTGAACGAACTGGGCACACAGACCTGGCCACATGGGTTTACACCTAATGTGCCTCAGATTACCATGTCTCTACAGTGGTATGGCAGTGATATACCTGTAAGTGACATACTCATAACCTCCAGGTACTCTTCCCACAGCATGCCAAAATCTGAGTGCAATGGCCATTTGGTGATGTACCTTTCAAGCAGTACTGGCAGTTGCACACAACAGTATGGTCCCTCAGAAGGTCACTTCACATCTTCAGTATGTGTTCAATGGGGATCGTCTGCAATGAGTGTCATTGTCACCTGTGGCATATAGACTACTCAGAGGTGATCTGTGCCTTGCATACAGGGCAATGTGTGATCCTGCTTGACAGCATATGCTGCCTATCTCTAGGTGGCATAGTAGATGGATAACCCACAGTAAGGACATTAACCTTGTATATGACGTTAGTACTACATGCTTGTGGGAGAGATTTGTCTACCAGACTTAAACACACCCTTGAAACAGAACCCTGCCTAATGGCACAGAGAGTACCTTAGTGCACCTCACCACATGCCATCTGTATGACTTACTGGGAGATCATTATCTCAACACAGGACGCCTGCTTATGTCCCTCTTGGACTGGGGCAATATGTGCTGATCCTGTAACTATGGGTATAAAGCTGTCTATGATTGTGAGGGCTGTATGCCATTATTCCAGTGAAGGTCAAACATCCTATGGTTCAGTTAAGGACATATTATGCTTGATGACATCAGCAGGCCTTGTTGTGGTCAGTCCTTTAGGGGGGCCACATCTGATACTCCAAATAAAATACTGCAAAGCCTTACCTATTTCTTTGTTACCAAGATGATCACATTTATGCCATTGGGACATACGCTCTCATCAAGTAGCCCAGAGTGAGATTAGAAGCCTTCCCTACCCAGTCTTACATACAATAGATCACAGTATTTATTGCACCCACCATGGCTTAAGTGTTGATACTACACTATCACCTGGTAGTCTTAAGGTGGATTACATCATCAGGCCTTCTAGAACAGGGCAGTGTGTAAGCCAGCAGCAAGTTACAGGGCCAAAAAGTGCATAATCATTGCAGGTAGATAGCCCATGAGGGCATGGCAGTTATTCTGCAGGAGGATACACACAGACACAGACACACACCACACACACACACACACACACACACACACACACACACACACACACACACACACACACACAAGCAGCAAGTAGCATGAAGTGAGATTAGAACCCCTACCTATCTAAGTCTTATTCACTATAGATGAGAGTACTTATTGCATGTGTCACAGGTTAAGTCTGTTGCATATGTGATTGCAAGCACAGTACTTGTGCATTACACAAACTAGGCTTGTGTAGAACAGCATCTGTGGTCTGCAGAGTGATATTGCTTCATGATTTTATCTGAATCTAGTATCCTAGCAGTGGGATAACTGTTATTATGCAGACAGATCTGCTGTATGGTATCAATGAAGGCTGTCTTCCGCTTGTTGTAATCCAGGAATAAGCGACACTGAGCCTATACTAAATCTCTTTAATTTACAAAGAAAGACATGAAATACAGATTTAGCGGGCTTTCATCTCACTCACTGAGACTTCATCAGAATCAACTATTGTTAAGAACCTCCATATTTAAATAACCTTGCACAGTATTCTATTGGCTCCCATGGTGCTTAATTAGTACATCAAATAAAATGTAAAATAAAGGTAAAATAACACATCTCAGTGTGGTATAGCATTAATTAATGTTTCCTAATTAAAAAATATATAATCTATAATATATGAAAAATGTGATATATAAAAGGTATAAAAAACAGTATGTATAAACAGTATATAAAAAAATATATATAAAATATGTATATATAGAGGGGAGATATAAACAGCATACAGCTAATTAAGCATGTTTGGACATAAGTACAATGGTCACCCCATCTTGTAATTAATATTTAATTTGCTTATAACACTCTCTTGGGATTTAGTGACAATAATTTCAGGGCTGGTTTAATGGAGATATGGTCATTCATACCCAAGTGGGAACAAGAATCTAGTCTTATCTGTCATATCATTTCCCAAAATTCCAGGAATGTCTCCCGATCACCACCCCTGTCTTTTTGTTTTACCTCTTCCAGTACCCAGAATTTAACATTCATATTCGTACATCTTAGTGTGTGCCTGTAAAGGACATTATTTTCATTCTTTTTATTGATGTCCCTTACATGTTCATATATACGAATTCTCAAGTTCCTTTCGGTTTTCCCCACATAGTATGCCCAACATGTCTTACAATATGCCATATAAACTACTTCTTTTGTATAGCAACTAGGATATGTATAACTCTTCAATTTGAACTTAATACTAGGGATAGTAAGTTCCTTTTCACCCGCTATGATTGGGCATTGTGCACATCTTCCACATTTGTGTGTACCTACATTTGTATGTACCCCCGTATTATTTTCACCTCTCTTTTTCTCCAAAATATTTTTGAAATTCATATTTCTCCTAAAACTGTATTTTAAAGGTTGCTGAAAAAATTCTACTCTAATGGGCATTCTACTAAACATATTCCAGATTCCATTGATACACCTCTTCATCCATCCTATATCAGAATAATAGGTTAAAACTAAACATGGTAATTCTAACCCTGGTGTCAACCTATCATTTCCCATATAGCCAGTTCTACAAATATTTTCATCCTTATTTGTCTTTTTTGACATACTGTCCATATTTTGTATAATAATAGTCGTTCCTCCATTCAACAATAATGGTCCATATTCTGTGTCTCTTTTTTTATTATTTCTTGTTTGATATTCTGGATCATCTTATCAGGATATCCTCTTTCCCTGAACATCCCATGAACAAAGTCTACTTCTCTTATAAAATCAGTTGAGTCCGATGTCATTCTTGACACCCTAATCATCTGACCCTTTACAACATTCTTTTTGAGGTAATAGGGGTTATCACTCTGGTAATGTAGGTAGGAATTAGAATAACATTCCTTCCTAAAAATGTTAGATCTATGTTTTCCTACTATAATCTTTATTTACCCTAAAATCTAAGCAGTGTATCTCATCCCTGTCACAATCAAAGGTAAATTGTAAGAAGTTAGAACTATTGTTCAAATTTCCATAAATTGCTTAATGAGTTTGTATGTCCCATCCCAGACAATAAAAATATTGTCCAAAAACCGAAAGTATCTCACAATGTACTGTTTGAACTTTGACCCAAAAATGTGCAATTGCTCTGAATATAACATAATTATATTAGCATAAATTGGAGCACAAGCTGAACCCATTGCAACCCCATCAAGTTTGTGGTAAATATCCCCCTGAAAGTGAATGAAGTTATATTTCAAAACCAATTCCATACTCTCAAGTACAAGTTTAAATTCATCAGGGTTCAGCATTTGAAATTCAATAAGCATCTTTTCAAACCATTCTAGGCCCTCCTTGTGAGGAATCACTGAAAATAAATCTTTTACATCAATAGTCAAAAACAGGAAACTCTCTTTGAATGGAATGGTACTAAATTTCCCCCCAAAATCCCAGGAATCCACTAATATATGTGGGTATTTCAAATGAAAATGTTTTAATTTTGTATCTACATGTATAGCTAAAGGCTGAGTCTTAGATCCCTGTGATGTAACTATTGGCCTTGGGGGGGGGGGGGTCTTCAATTTGTTTGTGTATCTTCGGGATTCCAAAAATCACCGGTATAACTGGTTTAGATACCTTGAGGAAATTGAAAAGGTCCACATCAATTAATCCTTGCAATAAATTATCTTCTAATATAAGGTCAATTCTTTTGTACGATATATTTAATTCATTTTTAGATATAATACAATATCTATTGTCCATATCCAGGATTTTTAGCATCCTATTGGTGTAGTCCCATTGGTCCATAAGGACTATCCCTCCCCCCCTTGTCAGGTGTCATAACCCTGATACTACCATTGCTGTTTAATTGTTGTAAAATTTCACATTCTTGCACAGTAAGGTTGTTTCTCAACTTACCTCTCTTCCCACATTCATCCCTGACCATATTAATAGTACACATTTCAAAATTATAAATATCCTGCTGCAAGGGTGGGTTAAATGTACTTTGTTTCTTCAATTTGCTGTGTCTGTAATGTGGATTATCCTGAGAACACTGCTAGGTTTAACTTCCTAGTAAAAAGTTTGATATCCACCACTATTTCATCAATGTTCGGTTTTCTTGTTGGTACAAAAGTAAATCATTTGGTAAATAGTCCAAAAAAATCCCTCTGTTACCTCTATGTCCGTGTAGTTATAAATATTAAAATTGTTGTGGGTATGTATTATTGTCCTACCATTTTCTACAAAAGGTTCGCTCAAAATGACATCTTTGGTTGTAACCTCTAACTGAGTTTCTTCACTGGTTTGAACAATATCAGCGATGTATTGTTACATGGGTATGCCTCATCAATATTGACAGGAATAGATATACATGTATCCCTATCTATATCTATCTCAAGTACCTTCCTCTCCCCGAATATCTTACATATTGGTTGCCCATCACTTCCGCGTATGTTTGTTGACGATTTTGATTTCTGATTCTCTCAGACCTCCTTAGTCCCTGCCTTTCCCCTAAAGGGTCCTCAGAATCTAAACAATCAGATTCTAGACAATCATCATGGTAGGTACCATTAGTTCCATCCCTATATTCTGGTCTTATACTATATGTATTGTCCTTCATCCTATAATCTACTTGGTTCAATTGTGTATCAAACCTTTTATATATTTTCCTATTATAAATAACATAAGCTTTCCCTTCATTATAATCTTGTCTGTCACGTTCTATCTTCCCCATTTTCCTTTTGTAATTTTTTGAAATTACAAAGTCAACATCCTGCAATGCTCTACAATAAATGTTTTTAAACTCAGTAACTGTAAATAACATATCATTACTTATTTCCTTGTTGAGCTTATCAATATCATTTTTACAACATTCCATAATTTTCACATTATTGTCAACCATTGCCTTTAAAATAGCTATGCCACATTCATTTAGTAAATTAGAAATAATTAAAAAAAAAACTCACTATTCCCACCAGTATTGTTGGGAAATTTATATAGCCTTAAACCCTTAGGCACAATATTTAACTCTATACATTTAGATAAATACCAATTATCCTGTGCTAAGTTTTTGTATCTGGTTAATTGGTTTTTGAATATCTTACATTTGTCCTTAAAACTAGTGTTCAGTAGCAGTCTTCTTTCTGTTTTTCCTGGTACGTGCGAAAATGATTTATCCAGCCACTCATCAAAATTCAGATCATTATATGCTTCCAAGCGCTTATGTATGTTCGCGAAACTGTCATCAGAATGATGTAACGCCCTAGCTTGTCCATTACTACCTCCAAAAGAAGTGTTGACAAGTTGTCGTTCACCACCACCAGCTCCACCGGGCGTTACAAGTCTATCGTCTCTTAACCCTGACGTCATTGCTTGCTCCACAATGTTACCTGGACTACTCTGGGCGCATGGAATAGTCATGCCCAAATCTGGTAACATTGACGAATTCTGTGCATTCTGTGAATAGGTTTGTATCACCTGAATAAGTTCGCTCAGTAAAGAATGATTTTCCATTACACGGGGACTCCTTGTTACCAACCAGCGATAAACCAATAACCAAACTGTAACAACAACTGTTGACCAACCGACCACAAAAGTAAAAAAATGCAGACAGATCTGCTGTATGGTATCAATGAAGGCTGTCCTCCACTTGTTGTAATCCAAGAATAAGCGACACTGAGCGTATACTAAATCTCTTTAATATACAAAGAAAGACATGACATACAGATTTAGCGTGCTTTCATCTCACTCACTGAGACTTCATCAGAATCAACTGTTGTTAAGAACCTCCATATTTAAATAACCTTCCACAGTATTCTATTGGCTCCCATGACACTTAATTAGTACATCAAATAAAATGTAAAATAAAGGTAAAATAACACATCTCAGTGTGGTATTGCATAAATTCATGTTTCCTAATTAAAAATATATATAATCTATAATATATGAAAAATGTGATATATAAAAGGTATAAAAAACAGTATGTATAAACAGTATATAATATATATATATATATATATATATATATATATATATATATATATATATATATATATATAAATATGTATATATATATATAGAGGGGGAGATATAAACAGCATACAGCTAATTAAGCATGTTTGGACATAAGTACAATGGTCACCTTATCTTGTAATTAATATTTAATTTGTTTATAACACTTCTTGGGATTTAGTGACAATAACTTCAGGGCTGGTTTAATGGAGATATGGTCATTCATACCTAAGTAGGAACAAGAATCTAGTCTTATCTGCCATATCATTTCCTGAAATTCCAGGAATGTCTCCAAATCACCACCCCTGTATTTTTGTTTTACCTCTTCTAGTACCCAGAATTTAATATTCGTATTCGTACATCTTAGTGTGGGCCTGTAAAGGGCATTATTTTCATTATTTTTATTGATGTCCCTTACATGTTCATATATACAAATTCTCAAGTTCCTTTCTGTTTTCCCCACATAGTATGCCCAACATGTCTTACAATATGACATATAAACTACTCCTTTTGTATAACAACTGGAATATGTATAACTCTTCAATTTGAACTTAATACTAGGGATAGTTTCTGTTTCTGTTTCAGGAGTCGGTTGGGATAATCTATGGATACACAGCAGCAATAAAGCAGTGCAGGATGGCATGTCGGCACAGAAGAAATATGTCTTCAGCAAGGTACAGTACTATAAGTGCATGGCTCCATAGATTCATATGTGTATAACAAGATAAGAAGGACAATGGTGGCATTCAGTGTACTCATGCATCTCTAATATGTGAACAGGTCTGCTACCCTTGATAAGTTTCACCAGGGTTATGTGTACTCACACATCTACAAACTTTGGTGTTGGAGATGATCCATCTACAAATATCCTGTGTCCAGTACAAACAGTTGTTCAACATCCATTATGATTGTTATGTTTTGCATCCCATTTTGCAACCTGCACATGCTGTGTCACAGCAGATGTGTGCTTCACATCCATGATGGGCCTGTTTCATGTACGGCGTACAGTCTGCTTTACATGCATGTCTCTCCAGCATGCACTATGCATACCACAGTGATGTTGTCAGCATGTAGAAGAGGTGAGACATGTGTTAGTCCTGTCATGGATACACAGGAAGTACACAGTGGGATCCAACACCTCCATGTATGGAGTCATACACATCCCCTCCAAAGAATTTAGGAGACAGACTACACATGTATTGTCATGACACGGACTCCATAGGACATGTTATCTACTCTGCGTATTGGTGTACCATGGAATCTGTGTGGCTGGTGCAGTTGTATGATATGCCTGTGTAGTGACATAGCAAGGGTGCCATTGCACACAATGATAGCTGTGATGACTGACACATTCAGTACAGCAGTGACATTCTGGGATTTACATCCCAAACCTGTCAGTGCAAGTTGTACAACAGTGAATGCATCCCTGCTTCTTACTGACCAGTTAGAGTCAAACATTACATTATTATCTGTGTCCATAACTCCATGTGTAATGGTTCAACTGTGTGCGGTGTGTGGACACTACAATATTTTGCAGGGGTGGATGATGTCCCAGCAGATAGTATTGTGCATTTGTTGGCAGTTAGTCTTTGCCATTGTCTCAAAGTACAACTGACTGTGTCTTAGGACATCCTGGATAACTGTTGGTTCTGTGTAAGAGTCTGTGATAGCTCCCAATATGCAATCACCTGCTAATGTATTCAGTCAGAGGTCACTGACAGTGGCTGTGACTGCAGTGAGAGAATAGGTAGATGGGGTACACCAATAATGGAAGATGGTGAACCCCACTTGTGACTGGCATCATTGCAGCATAGATCT
Source organism: Protopterus annectens (assembly GCF_019279795.1). Taxonomy (NCBI): domain Eukaryota; kingdom Metazoa; phylum Chordata; order Ceratodontiformes; family Protopteridae; genus Protopterus; species Protopterus annectens. The sequence continues at coordinate 1,601,509,588 of NC_056739.1, forward strand.
TACAATGCTTTCTTCCCAGAGTATGACTGTCAGACACTTGCCTATCTACCAGCTGACATAACACTCTGTACATAACATACACAGTTTCCTGCAAGGCCTGGTGACCTAATATTGTCATACACCTTGCCAGGCCATGGTTGTTGGAGTGAGGCATATGTCCGACATTCATTGCATAGTGTAACAGTCAATGGGCTCCGCTGATTACAATTAGTATGCATGATCTGGTCTTGAGCAAAAGTAACAGTGTTTGGTCCAGTTGCACTAGATGTAAGACAGTGTCAGTGCTCGTGTCCATGCTAACCTCCCATCATGGCATTTCTGCTGACATGACTCAGAGATCTGGGGACACCACTTGTCACTACATGCTAGTTATCCACTGTGCAAGTAGGTGGTGCAGTTACTTCCAGCATGTTGCAGGAAGAGAGTCATGTAAGGTGTCTGTACAGATCACAGACAAACACATTAAGGAAGTGAAATATATACATACTGTGTTGCTTAGTCGTGCTGCGGATCACTTGCCCAAAGGATGGTCTAGGTCCTTACCTACAATGTCCTACAGCAATGCTGTGACATCCCCACATGTGGAATCAACATAGTGCATCATGTTTTTATCAATATGTGTCACCAAGACAGTCCCCCAATATGAGGTCCTCCCTGGTGGGATCTGGCCACAGATCAGTCTCCTTAGAATTACCGGCACGTACCACCCCTTACAGACAATACAGACATATATGTCAAGACAGCCATTTATTACCTCTTGTGGGATAGTTGACATAGTGTGAATGCACCTCCCCTTTCAGATGGGATAGGAAAGTATGCAGAGCTCTACACCTATGCATTATGTCAGCAGCATTACAACTGCATGAACTCGGCTGTACAGGACAGGAGGGACACAGGCTCATTATGGCTCAGCAAACCTGACTGCTGGACAGCTCTCTTTAGCAGGCTGTAGAATAACAGGTGAACATTGCTGTGTGACAGTTGCAATGAGGGTGGCCCCCCTAACATGAAGGCACTACCTCCTCAGCTAAAAGAAGTGCATAGTGTTGCTGTGATGTTGAGCAGACATAGTAAGTGACAAAAGTAGCCACCCACACAAAGCAGAACCACAATGCACAGTGTAGTTACATGTGTGATCTCAAAGGACAGGCCCAGATTGTTGGTGACCTCATATGTCATGATACTACATATGATGGGTCTGGACTCATACCTAATCAGTACACCCACACTGTCTGCATCAACTACACTCCCTTGTCCCCACCTCATGTGACACATGACCTTCCTGCAACCTGTACCATAACTTCCATATTTACAGAGCAGTTCATAACTGACCTCTCATTGGAAAATACACAGCATCTACTGTGCATGCTAACATTCTGGGTTGCATCCCACATGTGATCTGTCAAGGATTACTAACACCATTGGGAAACCCTTGCAATCCTAGTGACACTACTGGATGCACACCAGCTGAGTGGAGAATGGCAATTGTTATACCCTTGCACAAGGTGGTGCATCCACTGACTGACATAACTGCACACCTCTTTGTCTGAGTATCCATATCTGTATGCCCATAGGGGCAATCATCATGGAGTTGATCAGCACACATACATGTGATCTACATACAGTTGACTGTACACAGTTTTGATGTGTGACAAGGGAAGCATGACTGTTACACATGATGGACATTTCCAAGGCAGTCAACATGGACCTGGGTGAGGGCACATCAGGGCATACAACCGCTAGACTGAGCCAAGCCATCTGACTATACCACCTGCTCAGGCAAAGTTTACAAAGCACTTACTTAGGTATCCACAATACTATCATTGTACGGGTCAGTAAGTGGCTCATTGCTGGCACACATACGCAGCATAGGGAGACCTGCCTCCAATAGCTAATCTGTCAGTAGCAGTGCTTAACAAGGTGCAGTGCTGGGTTCTCTATTGCTTGGAATTCATTCAAAAACAATACATGCAACTACTGAATGACTGTGGCTAACAATGTTGCCTGATGCCTGCAAATTGTGAGCACTCATAGAGTCTCTGTAGTATGTCACTATCCTGCAAGAGGGTATTATGAACAATTGCCTGTTGACATAGTAACGGCCATAAACTCCATGCAAATATATATGTAGTATCAGTTCCATCAGTTAAGACCTAGGTACGTGGTAAGTAGCACATCAGTCACAACATGTGATGTACATACTCAGGGGTGAACGAACTGGGTGCACAGACCTGGCCACATTGGTTTACACCTAATGTGCCTCAGATTACCATGTCTCTACAGTGGTATGGCAGTGATATACCTGTAAGTGACATACTCATAACCTCCAGGTACTCTTCCCACAGCATGCCAAAATCTGAGTGCAATGGCCATTTGGTGATGTACCTTTCCAAGCAGTACTGACAGTTGCACACAACAGGATGGTCCCTCAGATGGTCACTTCACATCTTCAGTATGTGTTCAATGGGGATCGTCTGCAATGAGTGTCATTGTCACCTGTGGCATATAGACTACTCAGAGGTGATCTGTGCCTTGCATACAGGGCAATGTGTGATCCTGCTTGACAGCATATGCTGCCTATCTCTAGGTGGCATAGTAGATGGATAACCCACAGTAAGGACATTAACCTTGTATATGACGTTAGTACTACATGCTTGTGGGAGAGATTTGTCTACCAGACTTAAACACATCCTTGAAACAGAACCCTGTCTAATAGCACAGAGAGTACCTTAGTGAATCTCACCACATACCATCTGTATGACTTACTGGGAGACCATTATCCCAACACAGGACGTCTACCTATGTCCCTCTTGGATTGGGGCAATATGTGCTGATCCTGTAACTATGGGTATAAAGCTGTCTATGATTGTGAGGGTTGTATGGCCATTATGTCAGTGAAGGTCAAACATCCTATGTTTCAGTTAAGTACATATTATGCTTGATGACATCAGCAGGCCTTGTTGTGGTCAGTCCTTTGGAGGGGCCACATCTGATACTACAAATAAAATACTGCAAAGCCCTACCTATTTCTATATTACCAAGATGATCACATTTATGCCATCGGGACATACACTCTCATCAAGTAGCCCAGAATGAGATTAGAAGCCTTCCCTATCCAGTCTTACACACAATAGATCACAGTATTTTTTGCACCTGCCATGGCTTAAGTGTTGATACTACACTATCAGCTGGTAGTCTTAAGGTGGATTGCATCATCAGGCCTTCTAGAAGAGGGCAGTGTGGAAGCCAGCAACAAGTTAGAGGGCCAGAAAGTGCATAATCATTGCAGGTAGATAGTCTATGAGGGCATGGCAGTTATTCTGCAGGAGGATACACACACACACAGACACACACATGCACACACACACACACACACACACACACACACACACACACACACACACACACACACACACACACACACACACACACACACACACACACACACACACACACACAGCAAGTAGCATGAAGTGAGATTAGAACCCCTAACTATCTAAGTCTTATTCACTATAGATGAGAGTACTTATTGCATGTGTCACAGGTTAAGTCTGTTGCATATGTGATTGTAAGCACAGTACTTGTGCATTACACAAACTAGGCTTGTGTAGAACAGCATCTGTGGTCTGCAGAGTGATATTGCTTCATAATGTTATCTGAATCTAGTATCCTAGCAGTGGGATAACTGTTATTATCCTAGCTATGTGTGTACATTTACCAGTATGGGCCATAAGTTAGGTAGGCAAACCTGTGGGCAGGAATAATGTGCACTGTCCATGTGTGCTTTGACAACATTATACATTACACCACCTGCTCACCTGTGTCTGTCTACATGGTGATATCCAGCAGGCAAAGAAATCTGTAGGTAATTGGATTATGTACTGTTGCACCCTTAGTTTGGATCATTTGAGCAACAGTATGGATGTGTGATAGTGCAGATTTACTCATCATTATTAGGGTATGTAGGGCAATACATACATCCACACACATTTCGATGTAATTAACAGGGATGTATATATAAATGTAGCTCTGTGTGTGTATGATCTTTATATGTGTTTTGCAGATATTTGGGGAGAGTCTATGTATCATTGTGATATATATAACTATATATATCAGTATATATCTATTTGACACTATATAGCATTAGATATACTATGTATGTGAGACAGAGATAGTGGCAGATGGATATGTATACGTATATGTCTGTATGTATAGACATATCTATACATAACAGGTCAGTCTGATGGCAGGGCAACAGACACCCTCATTTTAACTAAGTGTTTGGGCATGCCCAGTATGACTGTCAGCACTTATAAAGTGACTCCAGACCACACCTACCTCTGATCTGGTCTGGGATTTTGTGTGTTACAGACTATACTTCTCAACTGTCCAGAGTTTCACTGAATGTCAAGAGTATTGGCTCATAGTTTTGGTCTGTTTCTCATAAAATGTGTGGTTTTCTGTCAAATCCCTTGAGGATTGAAGTCAATAAATAGTGACATACATTTGAGTTTTTGACTTCAAATCCTTCAGAAAAAATGTCTGTTGAAACAAACCCTGTTATTCTAGCAACTGCTTAAGTTTATGACAGCAGTATTTAACATATGCCCCTATTTGAGGGCCTTTGTCCCCCCTTTTCTTGCACTAAGAGGCTGAGAGGTATGCTACAGACATTTACATATGTGCCTGTTTCTCCAGCACTGCACGTCACTCAAAATGTCCATGGCATTTGCCAGCTGTCTGCTGTACTTAATATGTGACTGAGGTTCATAATGTTACACCACACACACAGACTATCTGTGAAAACACCAACATAATACCTCACATGCAAAAGATGTGCCTGCTTCCTGATTAGAAGCATTAACACCATCACCCATGCTAACTTCCCTAGTCCACTTAGCCACACAGGCTGCTAGACAGAGTGGAGTCATTCATCATACAATCATCAGCAGAAATATGTATGCTGTTATTCCTGCATTACGTGTGACATACAATGTGTGATTGAGTTCTATGTTACAGCTCTGAGATTCCCTGGTCTGCTGATATACCATTGCTGACTTACTGTTAAAGCAGTTATATGGGAACACTGCTGTGTTGGAGTGGGGGACAACAGCACATGATCTGCTGGGACAGACTGTAGTCCAAATATCGTGTGACCAAACTGTTTATATCTCAGTTGACTGATGTAGTGAATATTCCAACTACGAGTCCTAGCAATTATTAGGGAACACATACTATTAGACTGGGTATTTGCAGCCCTTGTGGATGTTACTTCTGTCCACATAGCCCACTATATTTCCTTGAATAAATGCAGAAGATCCATACATACAATACCATATTATAGTAATCCTTACAAGTAGTGTGTAGGTTAGAGACTTACCTTGTGAATGCAGCAGTTGACAGGACTGTAGTTCAGGGGTGACTCTGTGTGATGGAAGTAGTACACAGCCAACACATGGATAGGTACAGGTTGTGTGGGTTGCCTGGCAGCAACAATTTTACTATATGTATGTGAGCAGGAGTAAGGTGTCAGTCCTAGGGCCCTAACTTGTCAGTGAATGTGCTATGCGTTGTCTCTTAGCCAAAGCCAGGGCATAGTGGGCATGCCTACGTCTTCCTACAAGGATATCAGCAGGGACTTCCTCCTCTGAGTCCTCCTGTGACTGTGGTTGTGGTGACCTAGGCACTGGTGGGATCTGTGTATCCCTTCCCTTTGCTGATCCTGCTGCAGCTATTTTCACAGGATCATATTATGTAGCATGGCACATATTGTGAACATATGTGCACATGTGGCTGAAGAGTAGTGCAGGACCCCACCAGATATATCAAGGCACTGAAACCGTGACTTTAGAAGCCCAAACACACACTCTGTGATGTTCCTAGTTTGTGTTTGTGCCTCATTATGGCATTGTTCAGTGGGTGTGTGTGCATTTCTGATGGGTGTCATCATCCATGGTTCCAATATGTACACATCGACTAGTAAATGACTGTGTGGGATGTCCCCCTTAGCAAACACCTGTTGCAGCTGTTATGAGTGACAGATATGGGAGTTGTGATAACTGCCAGGGCTGCCAGCACACACATTCATGATAATCCCCTAGGCATTGCACATGACCTGGCAGTTGATGAAGAGGTACCCCTTGCAGTTGATGTAGATTCTACCCTCCTCACCAGGTGGTGACTTGATGTGTACATGAGTGCAATCTATGGCACCCAGTACCTCAGAGTAGTTTGCTACATGGTAGAAGTGTTGCATATCGCTGGTCCTCACCTCAGGGGTAAGAGGAAAAGAAATGTGCTCACTGGCATGCGGCAGCATGGCGTCCTGGAAGCAGATGCCTGTGAGACCCCCATCATGTCCCCAGTTGGTGTTTGGAAAGTACCTGTAGCTAGTATCCTAAGGGTTGCACATACCTTTGTTTCCACTGGGATGGATTCCCCTCTGTTGACTCTGGGTCTGAGTTGAGATCAGCAAAGCTCAGTGAGTTCTTGTAGTATGTCCCTGCCCACCCTGTAGTGCTCTACAATCTCCAGCTCATGTAGCTCCTGAAAGGTTACTCTGGGCCTGAACACTCTTTTCCTTCTCTGTCTATGGCTATTATCAGTTGCAGTAGCAGCACTGACTTCAGCATCTAGCACATACAGATGTAGCAGACCTGCAGCAACTCCTAGCATTGTCTCAGTTAAAATTCCCAAGTCTGTACTCCAGTGGTGCAGAGTATAGGGGAAAAATCAGATTGTAGGGTGTATGCATACTTTATAGTGCTCTGCTGTAGGTACTGACTGTGTGAACGCTTACCTATGATGCATTCCACCTACCTAGTATATTATTAACATCATTTAATGGCCCTAGTTTAAATTAAGCAGAGGTCAAAACTAAATAATATGTCACTGACTTTTGGATACAATCAGCACTGTGTTGCCCCATGCAAACATGCACCCCATAGGTAAACAAAGTTTAACAGTACACCCCTGACTTCCACTCTCAGCATGGCTGCATGCCACACAAACATGCTGAAACATGCTCCCCTAAGCTAAACAAAGCTTAGAAGTGAGTGCACCCCCCCCCCCCCCCTGGAAGGATACACTCAGCACAGTGGTGCTCCATGCAAACAGGCACAGCTAAGTTGAAATTAGTTCAGAAGTCACTGGACACACCCTCCCCTGATGTCAGCTACTTCTTCTGTAACCCCAACATGGTTCTCTGCCTATATGAGGGGGATATGCTGACACGATTACCCCTTTGTGCTACTCAGTAACTCCACCTCATTTGCATAGGGATCCATGCTCACAGCCTGGAAACTCCATGCTTCAAAGCCCTACAAAGTTAGCAACAGCACCAATGCACCATTGCAGATACTCCACACAGGGTTCTGTAGTACAGTTCAGTCACATAATATTAATTTTGTTTTTTCCAATTTTTTTTTTTATATTTTTATAAAGCATTTTTGCGCACTGTGGCACGTCATGCAAATATGCTCAGATTATTAAAAAAAATTATTTAATTTAACTTATTTCCTTTAATTTGTCAGACACACAGAGGATAGTTTTGCTCATATCTGTATGTGGTATGCCATTTCTGCCCATCTATCAACATTTTTATAACCCCTTTTGTCTGTCTATATTCTTGTGCACACTACATACACTGACATGGGGTCTGCAGGGCTGCCTATCTGCTTGCTGCATCGCTCTACCTGCTTCATTTTCATGAGATTCATGTGCTTATGAGATTATTTGCATGCCACTCAGCAGCGCTTACTGAATCTAAAAATGTTCGCAGCCATGTCAGCAGCGGGGCGCAATGCCTGCATGGAAAAATAAATGTGTAGGCTTTATTAAATTTCCCCCACATACTTCTCTGTTTATCTATCTATCTATCTATCTATCTATCTATCTATCTATCTATCTATCTATCTATCTATCTATCGTGTGGTTGTTTGCTTCTTGAACAAGCAACCATTTTATTTTGTGTGGACTGCATGTCATCCTTTTGCTGCTGCATTGGTTAAGTATTTTATTTCATGCTGAATTAAGTATTATTCAAGGGTACATCACTGATGTATGTTCATTTTTGTGGCTCACATGACAGTTTGGTACTAAACATAATTTTACCTTCATGATGAACAAAACACTTCTACAGAATTCCATGTATATTCTAATTGTTATGCTTGACAGAGATAATCTATCAGCAGGACTGGGCTGGAAGCCTCTGAAAGAAAGAAGGGTCTGGAGCAAACAGATTTCTAGTAGTTGGTTCAGTCTCAGACTTCTTGCAGAAGAAATGCTGTTTAGATTTTACATAAGTCAGTGAGCTTAACATTTGCCTTGCTTTCAAGTTATACCTTTGACCTAGTGATATTATTTTGGGCATCTATTGTAACTTCACTGAATCTTGATGGAAAAGAAAAGGATTAAAGAAATAAAGCTACTGTACAGTAAGTAGCAACATATGATATCTGAACTCCACTTTGGAAAACACCTGTTCTAACCTGAAAAAACAGACATTGCGAACATTCTTGAGTGAATTCCCACAACACTGGAGGTTTCCAATTAAGCTGCTTTAAAGCACAATTTCAATAGAAATTGGAGCTTTTGGCATACGAAACTCATAGTGCATAATTCAGTTGGACTTTACACTGCAACTTGAATAAAAGGAACTACTGCAGATTTTTGCTATTCTCGAATAGTCAGATTGAAACTGCAGCTATTCTTGATTTTCACACCACTAAAAATCTGTAGGTTAATACTTTTGAAAAAGAGCACTTACTTTCAGCTGAGAGTGGTTTATATAGCAGACACATTACATGAGACTGATGATAAAATATGACGGTGTGCGTATACATAGTACACACACACACACACACACACACACACACACACACATATCTATATATATATATATATATATATACACATACACTAATATATATATATATATATATATATATATATATACATACACATATATATATATATATATATATATATATATATATATATATATGTGCATATATATATATATATATATATATATATATATATAGTAACACAGTGTTATGGTTTCCACATGAAAAAGCTATAATTTTTCCAATTTTCTGTGTGCAACCTTAGATTTCAGCTATTGTTGAAATTGCCTATAGTATACCAGACTGTGTGATTCTCCCTTTAAGTAGTAATACTGTTGTTATGTGAAATATCCCATAGTTGCAAACTAAGGCTTGGATTCAAAAAGAGCTACCTGAGTGCTAATCCCTATTCTGAGTGGCTTACCACTCTTGGATACCCTTTCAGATTCAGAAACTCGCCCACCACTGTGATTTTACACGCTTGATAAAATCACTGCGGTAGTGTGTGTGTGTGTGTGTGTGTGTGTGTGTGTGTGTGTTTATGTCTGCATGTGTGTAGGGGAGTGATTGATGGGAGTTCCTATACATACTCATTGCACAGACTGCTTGTTGTAATTACCACCAAAAACTGCTATTTAGCCCTGGTGTTAATTACATTTACTTCAGAGACATGAAAATGAAATGAAATGCAACTAAACACTTGCAGTGGCAACAGTTTACACAAGTGTAAGGGATTCTTTTCATGGTAAAAGTGTCTGCAAGATAAGTATCGTACAACAACTTCTTCAAACCTTAGCTACCATTGACAAGAGTATGGTAGCAGTTGCTAAGTTCATAGCTGCCCTTCGAGGTGTTACAACCCTGTAGTTACTAACTCATAAATGGGACCTGTAGGCATATAAAGAGGTATTTGAAGGAATCAATAGTTAGTGGGGCTAGGACTAGTCTGAATGGGCGTAGATACTAGCTATACAACCCATGAGGGATCCCCTCTTTATCTTTGTGGATAAGGTGGGTATCGACCACAAAGATGCCTGCTCATGAGTGAGACAGGGGGTCACAACTGAAACCTCAAGCACTCAAATCCAATGAGTAGACTTTTATTAAAAATAAGACTGTAGGATCACAACTGCCAGAAATGAAACATAATGGTACTTTGTGGCTAGATGTGGGAAGTTACAACAGTAAATAGACAAATAAATAGATTTAAACAGACTTCACTTAAAATTATTAAGAAGTGGACATGTCAGGCAATCCAACAAGATACAGAAAGTAAGAAAGTAATATGCTATGAAAACTTATCCAGGAGTGTGTCACCTAAAGTATCTGATAAATCTGTGTCTAACACCAAAAGTGGTATTTATAAATGTTTTATGTTTAAAATGCAGGAAGAGGAGAGTCATAAAGTTCTGCACTAATTACAGTGAAAGCAAGTGTCATGAAACTGTTAAAGCTATCAATAGAAGTACAGACAAAGTGGGACCTGTGGAATGCAACAGAACTGCTACCATTAACCGTGCCACTTCTAAATGTATTATGTGTCCAGTGTTAGTAGAGTGTAGAGAACTATAGGGACTGTCACACATCATTAATATGATAGCACTTGTTAAGAGGCATTTCATTTCTGGTGAAAGAATCATCCTTCCAAAACCATGGAGATCTTATTTATTTATGGGAAAGAAAGAGGTATCCTAGCACGCAGTTAAAAATTCTGACAGAACTGGGGAAGACAATCCAGTCTGTTGTCATAATATGCTACCTTACTCTCAATTTGATTATTGGGAAAGATGTTTCCATTTTAATGAGCCATTGATGCTGTGGTAAGGTGAAGTTGTATATAATAGACCATGTCCCAAGCTAAAGAGAAAAGGGACTTATGAACTCCAACCTGGGACCACTCTCAACACCCTCACATGGCAGAACAACAACAGTGCCCATGAGTGAAACAGAAGGGAGAACAGTTCAGAAATAACAATTACATGCCCCAAATGTCCAAGAATATGGTTGAAAATAGAGGGAGAGGAAGACTATAGACTTTTCAGATATTTAGTATGGCAACATGAAGAGGAAGACACTGACTTCTGAAAGCAGCCAAATGCAAGCACAGTGCATAACAGCAGGGAGAAGGAAATGTTCTCTAACAAGCTGTGTACTCTATCTTCAGCCCACTTGATGGTCTGGTCAGAGAATTACCCTTGAGAATAAAATGAAAAATAAACAGAAGCAGCCCGTACTAAGCCAGGCCACAAAGAAAGTAAAGATGACAAGAAGAGTGATGATTCTCAGAATCTAGATAAGGAGAATAACAAGCTGGTAGCACAGGCAAATGGCTACTCTAGATACTTGTTTGAGCTACCATTCTTTGGAGAAAAATGGCATATTGAAACCCCTGTCTCAGTCTTAATGGGACAAATGGAAGAGTCTTCTGCCTCCTTAAAGAACACTAGAGAGAATCTTGAGCTAACTGACTTACAAGCAAGACTACTGAGCTTCAAGAAGGCCTAGTAGAAAGATAAGACTCAGAGCCACAGAGACTAGGAGCAGAGCCACAGAAACTAGGAGCAGAGCCACAGAGAATATATTTACTGTGGCAGAAGAATTTATTACATCTCTTCCTGCATCTAACCCCAACTTTGAGCTCCACAACGACTTGTTAAATGAGTAATCAAGGACAGAGAAGAGAACACGATAACTGGTATGTAAATGCTTTAAGGAACTAGTGATGCAAGTGGCATAAACATGGCCTGGGAGGACATCTGGTTACAGTCTAAGCTACAGTCTGAGTTATAACAAGATCTTTCTGGCCAAAGGTAATAAGTTAGAAAACTTTTGGGCAAGTTCATCTGAATGTCTAAACACAGCTTTAAAGTCTGATTTGTAGAAACCTATTCCTTAAGCCCATAATTGATAGACCCTTTCAAAAGGTTTGCTATGGACATTTTTGGCCCTGAAAACTTTGTCCACTAGTGGGTACCAGTATATGTAGCTTATGCTGGACTATGCAAATAAATACTGAAAAAATCCCTGTTTGGAAGGTTAATTGTAATGCCTAACAAAATAAATGGTGTTCTAGTTCACTGGGATAGGCATAACAAAGGAAATACTCATAGACCAAGGAAACCATTTTATCTCTGCCAAAGCTCCAAAGTGAAACAACTTAGAAATTATGTGCACCTTCCTCACAAACAGGGATATTAGAATTTATGTTAAGAAAAATGATACAAGAATATGTCAAAAACTGGGATGAATTTTTGTCATACATCCTATTTGCCATGTAGGAGGTTCTGCAGATATTCACATGATTCAATCGCTTTGAACTCCTGTATAGGAGACTATAGGATTACTAGATACTGTAAAGAGACATGGGAAGAGGAGATGGCTTTCTTCAAACTGTGCTTGAAAATTATACCTTATATATTATACCTTCCACTGGGACAGGCTAAAAACTACAATGCCAGTAGTTTATGAGGACACACTGCTCAGGGAATCAATTACAGAGACTTCAGATAAAGGAAATTTCAGGATGGGAGCTAGTACTTGTTTACTATCTTCCATAGAAAATTATTCTAACTAAATGGTAGGGACCATTTGAGGTTATAGGAAGAGAAAGTGAGGTGAACTACATAGCTAAGCAAATAGGTCAAATGTATATGAAGTATAAATGCTCTAAAACTGTTGAAAGAGCAAAGACAGCCCTAGTCAGTCTAGTGACAGAAGTAAGGGACCCCAGAAAAAAGATGTGCTCTTCTATAAACATAAGGTGGGGATAGATGAGACCCTATTAAATCTCTAAAAACAAAAGATAAGAGAGGGTTTACTCCACAATAGAGGTTTTTCTCTGAACTACCATATCAAACCTATTTAATTAAGCAACACATATTGACCAGTCCAGCTGTAAAAGTCAACCTTAAGCTCTATTGGATAATTAAGTCTCCAAAGAAGGTAAATCAGGAAAAACTAAAGAAAATGTTGCAACTAGGGGTCTACAAGGAACATAACAGTAAGTGAAATAGCCCTGTAATGCTAGTACTCAAGCCTGATGGAGCCATTAAGCTCTGCAATGACTTTTAGAAAGCTCAGTAGTGTATCCAGTTCAGCAGCTATCTAACAACAACTGCTAATCAGTTGATGCGAGGATAGCTAGATTCCTTAAATGCCTGGATCTGACAAAAGCCTGTTGACAAATTATTTTAATGGATGAGCCCCCACCCAAAAAAAAATGTCGTGTTCACCCCCTGTGATCTGTTCCTGTATCTAGTTCTCCCATTTGTCCTTCATGGAGAGCTAATTGAATTCCAGGGCCTAAAGAACAGGATGCTTAAGCCTCAGAACGTGTATGCAGTTGCATATTTGGCTAATATCATAATTCATGCTGAAGACTGAGACTAATACCTGACAAAGCATCATGTTCTTCTAGACACTCATAGTCAAACAGGGGTCACTGTGAACAACTCCAAACGTAAGCTGAAGTGAAATATTTAGGTTATATGATAGGCAGGGGGACTACAGAGAAAAGGCAGAGCCATTACAAAATTCACCAGGCTTCAGAAAAAGAAGTTTTGGGTTCCTATGCCTACCTGGATATTACAGGAGTTTTGTAGTACCCATTCACTCCATTGCTTAATCATATATTAATCCTACAGAAGGAAAAATTCTTATGAAAATCCTGGGGAACCTTAAGACAGAGGATACTTTTTTCTTCAGCATTTAAAAGTTATCTTGTGATATGAGCCCATATTACCTTATTCTGATGCATTGAAAGCTATTATAGTACACATAGATACATCAAAAATGAGTGTAAGTGTGGAGCTGTTCCAGAGAGTAGGTGAGGAAGAAAACTCTATACGTTATTTAAGTAGGAATAAAACTCAAACCCACTATTTGAATATTGAATGCCTGGCCATTAAATGGGTTTTTAAGATCCCTGTGGTGCTTTTGGGAAGATAATTTATCCTTGTGACTGACAATGTACTATTATAATGGTTTCTCAAAGAGAAAAAGTGGAAGTTCAAGCTTTGTTAATAGGCTATGTCACTAGAGTCCAGTGTAGCAGCTCTGGATGGAGTTAAGTCAGAAGCATTAGTTTAGGTTCATAGGTTCTTAAGTAAGTACTTGGCAATAAGTCCACAGACCATTACAAGCCTAACCCACAAACTATATTCAAAAGTTACTTCTGGTCTCAAGAAGGATATCTGAAAATAGATAATCTCAGGCTAACTTGAAGCAAGAAAGGAAGAATTTTCTTCTGTTTGACATGTAGTGGAAGTTTGTTTCAGAGGAGAGAGATATGCTGGGATATGATAATGAATCATATGTGCACACAAAAAAAAAATATCTCTCATTTTATCAAATATTTGATCAAATCGCTAATCACAAAAGAACCTCATCAATTTTTAGTAGAAAAGTAAGTGGCATTAACATATAGGCAATTTAACACTTTTGCACCTCTTCTAAAAATAATTATTTATTTTCTTTCTTTATGTATTTACATTTGTTTACCAGGATGTTCTGAGTGTGCAGAGCCCTTTATCAGTAGAGGCCAAGGAAGAAACATTCCAGTAGTAAAAAACAATAAAGAATATTAAAAAATAGTTAAAGTTGAACTATACTGAGGAATAATAAGAAATTATAAAGTCAAGAACAAGAACTGAAAAATGATCATATGATGTATACATGAGGTGAAATGACTTATCCTGACAGATATGGTTGCTATGGAGGGAGATCATAATTTAGTTTAAAGACTGAGTTTAAGCACTTCTGTGGAGTACAACAGTTTGGGGGAGTTACAGTGACATTTTGGCCTGATGTTACTGTTAGGAGAATAGTTTTAGAGAGGAAAGTCAAATGCAGGCAACGAAAAGACTAAAGGGGAAGAAAAAGCTAATTAGTATCTAGTTGGTAGGAGAATGACAGGGGTTATGGGTATCAAAAGGTTGTAGAAGCTCTTAAGTTAATTACGGATTTATATTGCGTTTCATGGGCTATTTAGTTTAACCGGGTGTTTAGCAAGATCAAGACCAAGAGCTCATCAGATGCGTTTAAAACATATTAGGCAATTTACAGAATTTAGTTTCTGTTTGAATGTTCTGTGTTTATTGGAGTTCTACATTTATGATTGACAGGAAAAGAGAGAATCACCTGCTAAGTTGTTGGATCTGGTTACATTCAGTAGATTCTTCTCACCTGAGCTAAGGGCTCTATTTGGTGTGTATTGCAGGAGTGTTTAGGCTAAGCCTGCATTTGTCAGGCCTGTAGATAAGGAAGTATGCAATTATTATTTGAGAGTAATCAAGGCAGTAAGTGAGTTCTGTCCAGTAGAGATGTTGTCGGGCTAGGCAGTGATGGGATTTGGGGGAATATGGGTTAAATTTAACGACTTTGTTGCATGTCTGCTGTAGTAGTTGAGACTGAGTAGATAGAAAGCTGATAAAGATAGGAACTGCATATAGAAGGGTTTGGAGTAGGTTTGCAGTTTCTATTCTTGCAACCTC
The DNA here is from genome assembly GCF_019279795.1 of Protopterus annectens. NCBI lineage: Eukaryota > Metazoa > Chordata > Ceratodontiformes > Protopteridae > Protopterus > Protopterus annectens. Next base: position 1,601,524,925 of record NC_056739.1, read on the forward strand.
AGCTAAGTAGGGCTTAAGCCTATGGAGAATGCAGAGCTTTTGGTAACTTTTTTATTATGGATTCATTTATGTGGAGGTAAATTTCATGTTTTTATTTGTAGTAACTTCTAATAGTTTGGTGTGAGTAACTAATTCTATTGTGATGCTATTGAAAAATGTTACTGAAAAGAGGGCATTCTTTTTGTTATATAGCCTGGGTGTGAAAAGCAGTATTTTTTTTTGAGTTTTCAGTAGATGCTGTGAGTTGCTTAGCCAAGACTTGACAGAGAGCAGGCACTTCTGTGTCAGTTAGTGTAGATTGTCTAGAGTCTTGGCAGTACAAATCAGTTTGAGTCATCGGTATATTGTATAATGGTGGAGTGTTCACAAGTGTTGTTAAGATTACTTATGAAAATGTTAAATAGGAGTGGGTCTAGAATGGAGCCTTAGGGAACATCTATGGATGTGCAAAGAAAGGAGGAGATGTTAAAATGCTATTTGACTGCCTGTTGTGTATCAAATAGGTAACTTTTGAAACAGGAAATAAAGGGTGGGTCTAGTCCTACGGCTGAAGAAGCTAGTGAGGAGTTTTAGATGTGATACGATGTCAAAGGCCTTAGATTAAAGTCCAGGAATATGGTAGATAATAGATTGCTAGCATTTCCTTGATGATTAATGGTGATGGTGGTGAAATTGATGAGGGCAAAGATGGTGCTATCATGTCATCGAAAGCAATGATAAGTAGAAGACAATAGATTATTATGAAGTATAGACTTAAGTAGTTCAGTTTGAATGCATTTTTCAAGAGTCATCACTAGAGAGAATTGGATAGTGATGGGCCTATTGCTCTTAAAATCAGTTTCTTTGCCAACTTTATGCAGTGGTAGAATATAAGATATCTGCCAGAGTAGTGGAACATTTTTTGACTGATCATTTGATTAGAATAGTTATAGGACAGGCTATGGCATCTGCAGATAACTTAATATATTCCAATGGATGGTTGCCTGGGGCGAGTGTTGTTGACTTTAACTTGTAAAGACGTTTTTTGATAGTAGAGGCTGATACTAGTTTGAAAGATATTTGGCTGAGGTATTGGTGATTATCCTGGTTAGGTGGGTAGTTGTGCCATTTAACAAAGAGGCTATTGTCTAGATAAAATATAAGTTGAATTAGTTGGCTTTAGTGCCAGACTGGGTATTTATTTGAGGGAGATGATTTGATAGCTTGTTTGGGACTAATATGTTTGTTTACAGAAGACCAGAAAGTGTTTGGGTTTATTTTACTTGTACTTTGTAATTTTATGTAAAGCATTTTTGTCAGATTTGATCTTGGTTTTGGCTTGATTTCTAAGTTGTTTGTATGTCTGTAGATTGTGTTCACTTTGGTTTTGCTTACAGCAAAGTCATGCGTTATCTTTGACTTTCAGTAGTAGCTTTGTTTGCTTGGTTAGCAAACAAACTGGGGTAAAGTTTAACTCATTTGTTTCTGATTGGAGCAAGTTTGTCTTGTACGTTATAAAAAATGGAATTAAATAGGACATGGCTTGACTGAAATTTTAAATTTGTCCAGTTGATGGATTTCAGAGTGGTGATGAAAATATTGACATTAAATTTGGTCATGCTATGTGAGTGGTTGTACTGATCAGATTTTAGGAACATATGTGAATTATTATAGCAAAAGTGGATTGGTGATAGGGAGAAAGCCTACAGATGAGATTTTATTTGGGGAGTTAGTTAAGATCTAGTCCATGATGCTTTCTATTTTTATTGCATATGGGTTGACTGCAGTCACAGAGGTTGACGTTATTTTTGGAAGTGTCTGTTGTTTATTTTTATCCAGTCAGTACTGAAGTTCTCCAGAATTAGAGTTTCTTATTGGATGTTGATGGAGACCCAAATGGAGAGTTCTTCTGCAATATAGTTATTATTGCCTGAAGGGATATAGAATCCTATTATATTTTTTGTTTGTTTATTTTAAGTGAATACATGAGTATTTCTGCATTGATGACAGAATGTGAGGATGACTGGATGGACAGAGAGATTCACAGTTTGTTTGTATATAATTGATACACCTCCTACTTTTTTATTTATTCTATCAAGTATGAGTAATATAGCAGCCTGGAGGAACTACTTCCTCATCCTTAATTTCACTTTTAGCCTTGTTTCTCTGCCTATGTTAATGTGAGGTTAATGATGTGCAATGCAAGTTTGTACCTGAGTAGGTCTATTGAAACTGCTCATGAGGATTAAATGGAATAAGAGCAGTCCTCTAGTATTTCTGTATAATTTACTAAGGTTGGAATGAACATTGGGATGGTCATTGTTTGGAACTGAGGCCCTGAAATGGAATGAATATCACCTGAGATTGGAAGCTTTAACAGGTGAAGTTGTTATCTGTAGTGAGGCTTTTTTTTTTAATTTTGTTTGGGGAGAATGCTGAAGTGGTAGTTATTGTGTGAGATGTGAATACTTTTATATTTAAAAAGGTGAGTATGGGTAAAATTGAAAAGGGTAGACGCTATGTGAAAGTGGTTGTGTAACTGGTGAATAGGGGACTTGTGTGAAGTAGAGGCAAGAAGATTTGCACTATGGGATGGGTATTGCAGAAAAGTTAGTTTGGAAAGCATGATTAGAAGTGAATAATGTATAAAGAACTGTGCGTTAGTGGAGACACTAGAATAATGCAGTGTGGAATATATATGCTTTTAGGAATAGTTAAGCCTGTAGAAAGTATGAATAGAGAAAATGGGTACTATTTCAGGTGGTGTGGTCTGCATAGGTGGATATACAGCAAAGAGGAATAGTGAAGGTATGTCTATGCGAAAGGGGTGGTGGGTATATTTTTATTGGTTGAAGGTACTGGAAGCTATATTGGTTAGACATAATATGTGGGAGGCATGAAAAGAGTATAAATATATTTGAGGGTGGGGTAGATGGGATTGGAAATTATCTGCCCTTGAGTAAGTTAGGATTGCTGTCTGTTTTATGATGGATAAACAATTAACTGTGATATCTGGTCCTTTAAATACTGAAACTACTTCTATCATCCAAATATATGGCCATAATTTCATTGGTCCAAACAATACCCCAATGTTTCTAAATGACCTTTTGAATTTTAAAGGTGTTTGATCCATTAATTATTATAAATTTCAATTTAGAATCAAATATTTTATTTCTTGGATTATATGTCAATAACTCAGCTCTGTGCTTTTCCCAATATAAGATTATCTCATACTGTGCAGACATCTGGGATGGTTAAGAAATGTGTAAAAAAAAGTGTTTCATATGACACTTAGTGCAGTCTACTGTTACACTTACCATCATTGGTATTGGCAGGTTTGTTGATACCTTATTATAGTTATATTTATGTTTCTAGACTTTTTGATTTGAAAGAAAAATAGTAAATAATCAACACAGATGCATTTTTATCCAGATAAGATTTAAATGAATATTACTGATGTATACATTTCTTGTCTTGAATTGTTGATATTGCATTTAATGAGTTCATAGGTAAGTACTAGGCAATTAGTCTGGAGAGTATTACAAAATGAGACTATAATCCATATTCAAAAGTTCCCTCCAGCCTCATTGAAGGCCATACAAGATAGGAGAATTTGAGGCAATCCATGCAATTATCTAGGTTTAAACTGAATGTGTCAAGAGTGCTTGCTTCTTTGCATGACATATATTGGAAGTTTGTTGCAAAGGTAAGGGATACATTGAGATACTAATCTATCTTGCCAACATGTATTATTTATCTGTTGATGAAGATCTAGTTCTTTTAACCATGTATTTAAGGAAGCATTTGTCCTGTGCAGGAATAGGAGGTCAAAGAGAGTTAGATCTTTCATATCTCAAAAGTCTAGACAACTGTCTTCATTAAGGAGTCTATAAGAGACTGAGTATGGAGGGAAGGCTACCAGTCTGACCTGATATCTATGATTTTTGTTAAGACTACTGATCGTTTTAGTTAGAAACCCTTGATATATTTCAAGTTGAGTGATATGCTTAGACAAATCCCAAAAGGGACATTGTATTCAAGAATGCTTCAAATGAGATATGAATAAAGAGAAATTATTATTTTTGGATCTGGAGGAAATGTCTTTGAAGATTAGATGAGCCAGATAGAAGGCATGTCTCTGTAACTACACATAAATGAATGTACTCAAGCTCTGGTGAGCATCAAGTTCAGATTCCTGATTTTGATTAAAGCCACTTTAATGTGTTCCAAATTAATATTCAATAGACTGGAATATCCAGCAGATGGACTCTGCCTAAAATGATCCAATGGATTAGATAGACTAGCTGTAACAAATCATCCCTGGCAAAGCATGAAGGCTTGACAGCCATCTCATCCCAAGAGGCCACATTTAGGATCCCTGTAGAATGACACCAGCTATGTAGCCCATTACTTATGTCCATTTTCTTTTCTTTGAATCTCAGTATTATTCATGGTAATGGCAAAGTATCACTCAAGACCAGTGTCTTTCCTGCCTTGGACATATGCATCACAAGTTCATCATAGCTTTCTGCATGTCCTCTAGATAGAGTGCCTAAGATCATTCACCCCCATGTTGGCCACTATCAGGACATAATTATATTTTTAGGATGTAGAGCTTTAAGAGCCTTTGTTGAAAGATAGTCATCATCCTATTATTATCCAACCTGGTAAGCATTGTGTGATATGCCTGACAATGGAGTCACCTATTACAAGACATGACAGTGGGTAGATGCAGTCCAAGTGGGCCTTAAGGGATTGGAGTCTGCAATCTAATGAGTCTTAGTGGTATGTCCATTGGTGGTGGATGTGCAGAGTGCATGTGGGTGTGTTGCTGTGTGAACTAATAGCAGAGATCTCTCAGTCCTTAACCTGGAAGTCTTAGCATTCTCTTTTTTTATACATTTTTATTGAAATCAAAACTGAAATATACACTGCTTTTAGAATAGTTATGAAGAATTTTATAATACAATAAAAAAGGAATGACATAATGAACAAGAATAACAAATTATGTACAAAGATGTTCACTGTATACGAATCAAATATTACTGTAATGCTGAAAGAAAAAGAAAAAAAAGAAAAAAAGAAAATATTTGATTATATATTCAAGCTACTGATTTACTAATAATTCATTTATACTCTTCCAATAATTATAATCGGAGGCACTGATCAAAAATCTACCAAAACTACAGAGGCCTCCAAAGCAGACACCCAAGCAACTGCCACCTCAAGACATAAGACATGCAACACATAGTTCTCAAAGTCAGTGTGCTAAACAGTCACAGCCCTTAAGGCCAAACACAATGCCAGACACACTTGTTATAGGTGACTCCATAGTCAGACACACTGACGTCCCACTCACCAGACTGAACAAGGAAAAGATCACAGTAAGCTGCCTGTCAGGCGCTAGAATCCGCCACATAACACAAGCACTCAGGTCACTCCACAGCAAGTACAAGTATGACTCAGTCATTGTCCATGCCGGTGTGAACGACCTGAGACGCACCTCCCTGGACTACATGAAAAGAGACATAGAGGAGCTCTCAGATTATGTAGCCCAGGCCGGTATGACCCTGACCCTGAGCAGTATCCTACCCTCACCAAGAATGATGCCACAATACAGAGACAAAATGATCAGCTTTAATAATTGGCTTAATTACTGGTGTCATTCTAAGGGGATCCAATGTCTGTCTGCCTGGGATGACATGCTTGACAAGCCACGCTGCTTCGCAAGGGACGGCTTGCACCTGTCACCCTGGGCTTCCGGATATTGGCAAAGGCTCTTGCCACCCCATACTGCCTTTTTAGGCAAGGCTCAAATGATAAACCTACCGCCCTAGAAAACAAAAATGGAGAAAAACTAAGGGTAATACTGCTCAATGCCAGAAGTCTAAACCTCAAGATGCACGCCCTCGAAGCCCTCCTCAGTATGGAGAACATCGATGTCTGTGCTGTGACTGAAACCTGGTTCAAGGCTCCTGAGAGCACCCCAGCACTATCAGGTTATACCTCATATCATGCGTTCCGGCCCCAAAATCCGGACCGAACCACAAAAGGAGGGGGAGTATCCATATTCATAAAGGATACCCACACCTCCAGGTTAGTGGCAATGCACGAAACATCGGTGACCATCCAGGTGCAATTAACCATAGGTAAAACTGCCCTACAGTTTGTAGCATGCTACAGACCACCTTCTCAAACTCAGGAAACCAACACAACCTTCCTGAAGACACTGGAGAGTATGAATGTCTCTCCAAACACCATCATATTGGGTGACTTCAACTACCCAAACATAGACTGGGAACATTACTCAAGCCCCAACACCCTAGCCCAAAGGTTCCTGGAGTTCATAAACTCAAATGCTATGGAACAACTAGTCACCATTCCCACAAGAGGAGAAAATATACTAGACCTGATCATCACAAACATGGGGACAAAATGCTCCACACCGGAAGTATATCCCTCATTGGTGAGATCAGACCATAAATTAATCTCAGTGGAGATCCACATCCCGCCCCCACCCCCAGCAAAAAAGACCACAGTGAAGAACTTCTCAAAAGCAAACTTCACACTTCTTAAGACTGGAGTGGTATCCTTCAAGGCCCCGAGCCAGTGGAAACCACAACCCATGCTGCTGAAACCCTTACAAATGCCTTCTACGAGCACCTCCAGGAATGTATGGATCAAGCAATCCCTAATAAAATCAAGACCCTTTCCACCAAAGGCAGGCGCCCGGTCTGGTGGACCCCAGCCATAAACAAACTCTACAACAAGAGGAGAAAGCTACTACATGACAGAGCAAAATCCCTAAAAGGGAAGGCATCTCTGATCAATACTAGCAAAAAACTACGATCACTCATAAAATCATCCAAGGCCAACTTTGAGAGAAAAATCGCTAATGACACAAAAGACAATCATAAGGCCTTCTTTAGCTATGTTAGAAACCTGGGTGGAAACTCCCAGATATGCTCAGAATTAGTCCAAAATGTTAAAAAAATCACTGAACCCACAGACATTGCCAACATACTGGCAGACAGGTTCAGTGCAAATTTCTCCCCCCCAAAAGGAGAAATATCTATCCTACCAGAGTCTAGCCTCCCAAACATCTCAGATGCCCAGGTGAGAGCTGCTCTCTCTAAAGCAAAAAACACAGCATCAATGGGACTGGACGGTGTCCCCGGCTGTGTGCTCCACAAACTCAATGAGGAACTAAACCCACACATAAGGCTGCTGTTTAATCTTAGCCTTACTACAGGATACATACCCAAAGAATGGCGTACAGCAACTGTGGTCCCACTCCACAAAGGCGGTGCTTCTACGGACCCTGGAAATTACCGCCCCATAAGCTTGATGAGCCTTGTCTGCAAAGCTATGGAGAGGATCATAATGGAACTCATAAATAAAGACATTGGGGACCTACAGACACTGGATCCTACCCAATTTGCCTTTGTCAAGGGCAGATCCTGCCTCTTGAACTTGGTCGACTTTTTCGAAACAGTCACTAAGGCCATTGATGAGGGTAAGGCAGTTCACACAGCCTACCTTGACCTAGCAAAAGCGTTTGACACAATACCCCACTCGGGCATCATAGAAAACTCACCAGCTTAGATTTAAACCCATATGTCACAAGATGGGTTGCAAACTGGCTCAAGGACAGAACACACAGGGTTAGAGTTGCTGGTGCCATGTCAGACTCTAAGCCGGTCACGAGCGGTGTCCCACAGGGCTCAGTCCTGGGCCCCTCTTGTTCGGCATTTATTTTTCTGAAGTGCAGGCAAACATAGGGGGATTGTGGCTGACAAAATTTGCAGATGACTGCAAACTGGGCACCATAATTGACACTCCATCAGACACAGACATCCTCCAGAGAGGTCTCATAGAAATGGATAACTGGTGCCAGAGCCATGGCCTTAAGCTAAATGCCAAAAATGTATAGTCATACCCTTTGGGAAAAACAAGGTAACCCCTAATTACCACATAGGTGGTAATCCATTAAACACGGAAGAAGTTATCAGGGACCTGGGGACCCAAGTTGACAGTAACCTCTCTTTGACACTCACATTGCCAAAGTGGTTAGGAAGACCTTCTACATTGCCCACCTGATCATGAAGGGATTCACATCCAGATCAGGAGAGGTCATTGTACCCTGTACTCTTCACTTATCAGACCAATGATTGAGTACAATGCCCCATTCGAATGTACCTTACCCGACACCTGCAGCAGTTGGAAAGACCCCAAAAGTTCCTCACCAAAAGGATAAAGGGGCTCAAACATATGTCATACGATGCCCGACTGAAGAAACTCCAGCTCTATTCAGTCGCATACCATCTGCTCAGAGGTGATCTGTGCCTGACATACAAGGCCATGTCCAACCCGGAATTAATGGACATGCTCCACCTCAAAATATCCAAATCCACCAGAGCCACGAGAGCAAGAGACTTAAACCTCAACACGGATATAAATAGGACGTGCTGGAGGGACAGATTCATCACCCAGAGACTCCCTACACTATGGAACAGAATCCCAGTCCATGTGAGGCAGAGCCCCTCACTGACTATGTTCAAGAGAAATCTTGACGAGTGGATGGGAGATCGTAGGTTTACCCCGGGAATCATCTCTGTGTCACTGCTGGACAGAGTCACAGCAAACTAATGGGTATAGTATTCTCATCCTAAGGGGTGGTGAAAGCCACACACACTCTGGCTAGGCTTATAAATGCCCTAGGGCAGATAGCCTAGTATGAACCTATGAACCTATTCCTTGAAGATCTAACTTTGATTGTCAACATTTCAAGTTTAGAAACATCCTTGAGAAGATCTTTAAAATTTTGAAAAGATGGAACATGTGATGGTTTCCAATTTTTTGCGATTTCTTTTCTGGCAATGGATAAAACAGACCATGATACTAAATATTTGCTTGGTTTCATACAGTTTGGAATTGGGGTGTTAAATAAAGCTAGTGCTTTAGTAATAATAAAGTTATCAGTAAAAATTGCCTGTAGAAATTTATTAATGTCTTCCCAAAATTTCTTTAATAATGAGCATTCATAAAATACATGTGTCCAGTCTGCATTGTTTACTTTCATACATCTCCAGCATAAAACATTTTCTTTAGTTATTTTATTGATATTATACGGTGTGAGAAATGATCTGTTTAAAAATCTCCAAGTGAATATTCTCCATTTATGTGAAGATGTAGTTTTACCAGCAGATTGAAGAATATTTAATTTGTCTATGTCTGAAGGACAGGTGTTGTCAGTGAGGGTGAAAACTTTCCAATAATTATCTGTATAAGTATCTAAGTCTGATGTTATTGTTTTTTATATATGTGAAATACTAATTTTTGGTGAAATGTTCTGCTGAGTAAAAAGATAAAAACTGTATCAATTTAGGGATAATGATTTTAGTTGTAGGGGGATTAGAGCAAGTTTATCTTTGATGTATTTCCTAGCTTCTTGCAGATCTAGCCATAGTAATGAGTCAAGATTATTCTCTTCTATAAGAAAATTCAGTGGTTTTAATTCATGTTTGCTCATCAGTTGGTGCCATGCTATCAGATGCTTTTGTTTCAATAGTGACATTTTTTGAAAGTCTGTGGTAAACATGATCCCATGAGTATATGCAATGGGAAAAATAAGAAATATCCAACTTTCATATTCTTTATGTCTTAGGGTGAAATTCTTAAAAGACCTCAAAATTAGAGTTATGCAGTTGGATTTAAATGTTTCGGTGTGGTGATAAGAAAAATATTCCTTCAATCTCTAAATAAATGTTGCTGTTGTTTGTCTTTTGGCAAACTTGTCTTTTGTCTGTAAGGGGTCAATTGGCAGTAGATTTTTATGAAACGGCGAGGTGCCAGCTCGACGCCCAACCTTCAATGAAGGCACACCCATTTACACACGCATGTCTTTCGAATGCTACCCAACCGCGGGGAGGACATGCAGACTCCACACAGAAGGCACTCTTAAGCCCAGCCGAGAATCGAACAAGAGAACCTCTTGCTGTGAGGTAACAACGCTACCGCCATACCACAGCGACATACATCAATCTCCAAATAAATGTATTATTCATTATATATAACATACGAGTATCATTGGTATTTATTGGAGATTGGGAAAAAGATAGTATATAATATTTCCATTTTGCTGAATATTTACTGTCCACTAGATAGGTAATTGATTTGATTACTGAAGAAATTGAATAGAGTTCTAAGATTGGGAGCCCTATACCTCCATTATCACAGCTATACGTATGGGTTGAAAGGGCAATTCTAGATTTAATTGGATGCCAAAGGAATTTTTAATAATTGTATTAAACTTTTTAGTTACTAAATATGGTGGGGGTATAGAAATGGACTGGATGATATACAAAATTTTAGGGAGAAATACCATCTTTATAAATGATAATTTCTCATCCTATGAGAATTTTATTTTTGACCATCTGTTTATTAAATTATCTATGGTTGCTATACTTTTATTAAAGTTTAGATTTATAATGTCTTTTATGTTGTTAGTAATAATTATACCTAAATATGTTATTTGTTGAGATTGTGGTATATGTTTCTTGAAGTTGTCATGTATATTATTTTTTTTTTACCTACTAAAAGTATTTGTGTTTTATTATGATTGAATGTAAGGCCTGAGTTTTTTGGAAAATCTCAATGTTGTTAAAAAATTCTAACAAAGATGGGTTTTTACCTCCCAATGTGACCAATATGTCATCCACAAACATTTGTATTTTTGAACGTTCATTAAAACCCAATTCATATCCTATAATATTAGTGTTATCCCTTATCATGTTGCCCAGGGTTCCATGATTAAAGTGAATAAAAGGGGAGACAGTGGGAAACCTTGTTTAGTACCTTTAACTATTAGTATAGATTGAGAGATGTTAGGGCCTATTTTGATGCATGCTTGACAACTATTGCATAACTGAGTGATAAGATTTAGAAAATATTTTGAAAAAATAAGTTCCCCCCCAAAAGAATGAATAGATAATCCCAATTAATTGTATCAAAGGTGCAATTTATGTCTAAGCTAGTTATAGTTAAATTGTTTTTAATATATTTACTGATTCAATATTAAGGTTAGTGTTCTCTTAATGTTGTTATAGGATATTCTATTTATTATGAAACCTGTTTGGTCTGCCTCTACTAGATTAGGAAGAACATTTTTGAGTCTATTAGCATATATAGACATAAACCTTTTTTATAGTCTGTATTTAATAGGGAAATAGGTCTATATGAGCTACATTTGGTAGGGTCTTTATCCTGTTTTAGAATAGGGGATATAAAAGTATATTTCCACGATGGAGGGGTAACGTTTTTAGTTTGTGCTATGTTAAAGACGACATGTAAAATTATGAGGGCTTTATTAGATAACATTTTATAAATTTCTGGGATAATGCCATCATTGTCTGGAGCCTTGTTTTGTTTAAGTTGATTAATTTGCAATTGAATGTCTTTAAAAATAATTTGCCTGTCAAGTAAGTTAGCTTGCTCTTCTGTTAATTTTTTTCTTTAAGTTTTTATTAATGAATGTTTGTATGTCTTTTTTAGAATTTGTTAATTCAGTAGACTTGTTTAGGTTAAGAAAAAAATTCTCTAAATTCATGTAATATATTATGTAAACCTGAGACCATTTTCTTCTGCTGTGGTGAAAAAAGTTCATTAATATGGTTAAATGTATTTAATCTTTTAGTTTTATTGGCTAGAATACTCATGGATCTAGGGTTAGATGAAAATGTAATAAGTTTGAATTTCTCTAGACTAATCATAGTTTTATGATTTAATATTTCAAGATACTTTTTGTTTAAAGAATCTATTTCTTTTTTTTATCTTTATCTTCTCTGTTTTTTTAAAAGGTCAAGATTCAGTTTGTCAAGGTTAGATTGTATTTCTTTTAATTCTCTGTCTCACATAATTTTTTTCTTTTTATACCAATTTGTTATCCTACCATATAAGTAGGATTTAATTGCATCCCAGATGAAAATTTCAGATGTATCATTACTTGTATTAAGTTCTGTACTTCTTCAGAAATGAAGACTTTAAAATAATTCAGTTTGGTAATATATGCTGGGATCTTTTTCATCTTTACATTAGAGGTTGCATGAATATGTATGTCAAAGATTATGGAGTTATGGTCAGATAGGGGGCATGTGATCACTTTGTACTAGTTAAAGAGTCCACTAAGTTATTAGAGATAAAAACTCTGGCTAACCTTGAATATGAATTATGTCTATGTGAATAGAACATATAGAAAAGTGATTTGGGATTTGCATAATTATTTACAACTTTCAGCAGAAGAGAATCAGAAAATTCTTTCAGTAGTCTAGCCGTTGATGACATTTTTCTTTTACCAATAAATGTAGATTCTTTGCTATCAAAAATACAATTAAAATCACCAGCAAGTATGATATTACCCTTAGAAAAGTGTAACATGTGAACTGTGTGTTGCTGTGCTGATTTGAATCCAAAGCCAGGAAACCAGTAAATATTAAATAAGGTGAATATTATATTATTAAATTCTATGATAATTGAAGCTATCATACCTTTATTATCTTGGTATATATCTAATGATTTTGGTCTAGGTAATTTATTATTCCATAATATTGTGACTTTCCTTTTTTGAGTGTGTTCTGAACTAACTAGAATAGAAAAGGAATTAGAGTCTAATTTAGAGATATCTTCTGATATCAAATGGGTTTCTTTTAGAACTATTATTTGGGAGTTTTGTAATTTGAGATATTTATTTAAAGATCTTCTCTTATTAGGATTATTTAGACCATTGACGTTAAGTGAAAGGTAACATAAAGAAGTCATAAGGTATTTACTATGACTAATAATACATGGTGTCTATATTTTATATTATTTTTTTGTCTGTTAGTGTATAAAGGATAAATGCAAGAATACAACTGTTTGTTATACTTAAAATATGAAGATGTGGTATAACCAAAGGTATATTCAAATAACTTTCATCTATGCAAGTTGTAGTGAACATCATAAACAATGTTAACAAAAATTTGTAACAAAAATGTTTAACAAAAAAAAAAAACACCCAAAACCTTTCTGGAGTAACAAACTTCTAATTCAAGTGACATCAGTCACTCAAATTATCTATCTAACTAGCAGCACGTTTCAATCAGGAACTGCCTATTTACAAGCTGAATACATTTAAAAGTATGTCTTTAAGTGAGCTTATCTATCTTATATACAGAAATAAAGACATCTGAAAAAGAATAATGGTAAAATCATTAAATATTCAGTAGTATTAACTAAGTATGAATAATAACATGAAATATTACTATGTATAATACAATTAAATCATTGAAATGATTTTTAAAAATATATTAAAATAAGACTATTTTACATAACCAGAATGGGTAAAATCAACTGAGTTATACTAATGACTATTAATTACATGTATATGCTGTCAATAAAAACAAATAAATATTAAATATGAGTTTGTAATAATACTTTCAAAACCAAACAAATATACAAGTCAGAAATGATGTCTTAACTTGGTTCAACATTATTGTAATGCAATGGAATAATAATAAAACCATGTGTGATCATACTGATAGTTTTCTGTAATGTTGTAGGTACTGATGTGGCTGATATATCATACTCTGGTGGTGGTGTTACTTCTTATTACTTTTGATTAGCTATCCTGCACTTCCTTAATAATAGCCCCCTCACTCTCACCCTCCCAGTCCCCCAAGCACCCATGTATCACACCTTTCCATATGGGTAACTTTGACTATTTTCTCCACTCAGTAATCTGATTTGAGTCCAAGAAACATTGATAGAATTAGTGCAGACTAAATACAAAGACCCATTCACTCCAATATGAACAGGGATTGGACACTCAGAGAAGTTCACATTTGGATTAGGTGTGCATCAAGATGAGGTTCTGAGCCCACTGTTATTCATACTGGTGATGTACTGCATTGGCAGATAGGTCTGAGGGGAGAGATCAAAAATATTGCTGTATGTATCTGTAATTTACCCTCACATAGTGAGATGCAGTATTAGCGCTTTGCGGTGCTTCAGTTCGACAGACTTTGATCCACATATAATTTAAGTGAGAGCTTTTAGCATGATGTGGTCCAAACAAAAGTATCCTTACATTTTTCTTTTCGCAACTATCTAATGGTAAAGCAAAAGAATTATTGTGTGGATATCCTAGATATTGTAGTGAAGCTCCCACATATAAATGGCATCCTACATAATGTCTGTCTTTCACTTTAGAAATGTAGTTCTGTAAGCTTCTGCATTTAATATGTATTTCATTTGTGCTTAAAGATCACTGAAATGGGCTGGTACCCCATTTGAATTAATTCCTCTAACATGTAGTCAATAAGTGCTGGCATAAGCTCCATTTTTTCCACGACACTGGGCTGGACTAAGTGGATAAATGGAGAATGAATAAGTGAATTCTGTTGCAGACTTTCAGTATTTGATTAAATTGATGTGGCACAGTTATGTGCTCATTCTCTCCTATTGGCAGTATATAAAGTTCCCTGTTTGACGCAATATAGTCTGAATTTAAAAGGTTGACATCACATAACATAATTGAAGACTATACTGTTGCAGCTTAAATAGTTTAAAAGTATTTAACCTAAAATTTGCAGTACAGATTTCTGCAGATAACATAATAAAAAATAGCAGCCAACAGCTTTTATATTCAGATCACAGTATTTCTATAATTAAGAAAAAAGGTATTTCACATAAGTTGCACATGGCAGTCATGAGATGAGTGCCTAAGAGCACTATGTGAAAAATAAGGTGTAGAAGAATTAAAGTGAAGTACCGTATTTGTATATCATCTTTTATAGTACACTTGGAAAAATATTTTACATATAGCGTTTAGGCTGCTAGTGAATTTGCAAATTACAGGAATAAGATTTTAGCCCTATGCAACACAAAATGGTAAAATAGCTTTTATAATCATCACCTAGGACTGATGCACCCTGGGGAAAGTGATTCCATAATCCCACAAACAATGGTGACTGACACCTTCCCTCCAAAATTTCAATACGTTTTTTTGTTACTAAAATTCATCCAAATCGCATTTGGACAAATGTGCTACTCCTGTAGAATGTGGTTTGTCAACCAGTATACAAATCTAGCTCTACTCAGGGTCTAAAAAATTCTTATATGACACGGGGAAAGCTGAATAAGACAACTGGGGAATCTACTTTTCAAGTACTGCTTTGGTTTTATGACTTCCAAGTAGATTTAGCACAGCATTACAGCACGTATAAGTGCATTAAATGACTTATCTTAAGGAAGGTACATCTCTCGCTACAGCACTCTAAACTTTATTTCAGTGCCATGGTTCATGTATTGCTGTCTTAATATGAGGATGGAGTCTATAAGCTAAACCACTGGTGCACAAATCTCCACTTCAGTCACACTAATAAACAAATTATGTGCACATGTTCCATGTAAATTTAGCACAGCGTTACAGCAAGTAGAGGGAGTGTATTAATGTTTTAATTTAGGAAAGGTACATCCTTTCGCTATAGCACTCTAAACTTTATTCAGGTATCAAGGTTCATGTATTGCTGTCTTAAAATGGGGATGGAATCTGTGCGCTAAACTACTAATGGACAAATCTCCACTCCAGTCACACTAATAACCAAAATACGTGCACATGTTAAATGTGGTTATTTCTGACTTTCTTTCACTCCACTTCTAGCTGACTAATGTAATATTCGAGCGGTAAGACATCCCGTAACTTTGAGTCACCAATGACGTCACCTGGCAACAGCATAGCAACAGGAAACAGTCAAGCAGGCTGGAAGGAGTTTAGCGAGTGTATGACACAAAGCAAATCACTAGATATTCCAGTGGGAAATGTAAAGTTTTGACAACGAGTTTAAATTTTTTGAAATAGCTCGTGAGCTGCTCGAGACAACCCTATAATATGTGAAGCTAGAAATGCAGGTATACTAAGAATCTCTCAGTGCCCATCAAACCACCATAGTAGCAAACACTACACTACCAATGAAGTGCAGCCCTCAAGACTGCACACGCAGCAGCTGAAACAAAACACAACTCCACAAAACAAAGTCCGCAACAAGCACCAGCAGCAAAGCATTTCATCTAACCAGCAGTACTCTGCACCAGCTGACAAATCACCATTATTTATCAACCATTAAACATGTATTTCAAGAGAAAACACTACCACCAGCCCAAAAGGAGAGAACAGAGGAACCAAGCAATACCAAGCTTTAACTCATTAATTAATATATGCATCCCAATGTTCATAACAAATAAACACATTAACCCAACAACTATAATAGATATATTTAAACAAGCTATATGCTTATTAGATTTAAAAGTTAATGACAATTCTTAAAGCCAGATAAAGTGTATAACTCACATTAAACTGTAAAAAAACTGAACCATATATTTGCAAGGCTCATATAGGTAAATGGATTATTTATACTGTACACTCAGACACTCATGAAAAAATAATCGACTAGTTATTATCAGTATATATATATAATAGAGCAAGACATTAAAAGAAAGTACAGATTCAATTATAACAAAGACAGACCAAGAACATTTCAACACTCACCTGTTGAACCGTTTTCATCTCTCTAGACTTCTGGGTCAGAAAAGGAAATTATTTATATATAAATATAGAACAAAAACAACAAGGTAATATGGTCAGACTCAAGTCATTTTTTTTAGTTTATTTTTATGGTCAGTTGTTTTCCAGGATCCATTTTCTGCTAATCATTTAAGGCTGGAGGTAGCCCAAACCATCTCATCTATCTTTTCCAATAGTTTCTTTGTTTTGATGAATGTGATAGCCGGTTCAAATATTTTGGGACCATCCTGGAGAAAAATTTTTAGCTTTGCTGGAAAAAGCAAGTGTGTTTTTATTTGGGCTTTTTTTAGTTCTTTGAGTAATGGTAAAAATAGTTTTCTTTTGGCAATCACTGAGGAAGAGTAATCATTATCGAAGCGTATGATTTTATCTTGACATTTTATAGGTGAGTTGGACCATGCTATCTTTAATAAAATTTCCTTATCATGGGAAGATAAAAACTTAACTATCACAGATCTTGTAGAACTACTTTTATTGCTTTTAGACTGGACCAGGGATCTGTGAGCCCTTTCAATACCAAATGAGAGGGCTTCAGGAAGTTGTAGAATCTCAGGTATCCATGAAGTTAGAAATTTCTCCATATTATTTTCTTCAATATTGTCTGGGAGCCCGAAAATCCTTATGTTGTTTCTTCGAAACCTGTTCTTTAGATCATCAATCTTTGTTTGAAGTAAAGAGTTCTGTTTTAAAAGGAATTCTAAGTTGCGCTCATTTTCTTGGATTCTACAGTCCATATCATTCAGTGAAGTATCTATGCCAGTAATTTGTTCTTTTTGTTTTAAATCTTGATGTAAAGTCTCCATGTGTTAGGAACATTTTTCTTTGAAACTAACCAGTTTCAGGTCTATTTTGTCTGTTTTTGTACATAATTCTTGGAGGGTGGATAGTAGAGATTGTAGCTCCTTCTTTAAAGATGTGTCCTGGTGAGAAGATTTTGTGAAGCTCATACTGAAGTCTGGTGCCAGAAATTTGTCTTATGAATTTTGACAGGAAAAAAATAATAAAACTTAAAATTTATTAAGATAGAATCTAAATATACTGTTAGGGAGATCCAAATAAGCAAATATAGTTGCAATTTAGATAGTTATTTTTAAAATTTCCTGTCATAACAGATATGATAAGGCAGAGCTGAGAGAAAGTGCTGCTACTCAAGGCTCATCCTTGGCCACACCCCCTTAGTATTCTCTTAATGACCTCAGCATAAGCTGGTTCAGAGGAAATGCTCTGTGTTGTGTTTTTTTTTTATGTTGTGCTTACCGAATCTGTTCTGGGGTGACTTTTGAATTCATCACCCTTTTCTCTGACATATTTCTGTTAATGAATACCTTTTTCTCCTACATATTTTTTGTCCTAGCCAGACATCTTATTCCAAGAATAGTTGAATAACGTAACCTTTGGTATAAGAAAGAGGGAGATAATGGATGACATCCAAGTTCAGCAAATACTTACTCCTCTGACATACTGAATCATTGTTATATAGCAATAAAGAGTTTTTGTTTATAGGTTCATAGGTGCATAAGTATATACTAGGCTAACAACCACCAGGGCCTTTATAAGCCTAGTAGTGCAACCCAACCCAACTGTGTCCCTATGTGTGTGTGTGTATATATATATATATATATATATATATATATACACACACACACACATATACTGCATATATTTATATATATATTGAGCATTTATTAGAAGGGTAGATGGGTGTATGTCAATTAGGATGTTTCTAGAGGTTATGGGAGTTATGTTAGTTTGGCATTGCTGTCTGCCTCTGTTGATGAGAGACATGGTAGCCAGACCTGGGGTGGATTTTTGATTTTCTATCCATTGGTCAAAGTTAAGCTTTAATATGGAATCAGCTTCACATGGATGGGGAGCCTGTTCCAGAGCATGAAGATCCTCTGAGACACATATCTGTCTCACTAAAGTGTCTTATGTATGTCACAAGCAAAATTTAAATCTTTGAATCTAGTGGCTCTGATTCTGTTCATTTTGCAGTTGCGCAAAATGTCCATCAGAGCTTGATCTGAGGATGCCTTCTACACCAGGCATAAATCACCTCTCATTAACCTGTAGAAGACCAAATATAGAGATAGGGCTTTAAGGTGTTTCATCTAGGACCATGTGTTTATACCCTGGATTCACCTAGTAGGGAACTTTTGCTGGCATTCCAGCTGTTGCATATGTCTGGTTAGATACATATTGAAGGTAGCATTATGCTCAATGATGGGTATGATAAGAACTGGATAAAGTGGTACTATGACTTCCTTGGACCTGGATGCCATGCCCTTACTTATAAGGTGGGTGACATAAAATAATTATTTTACTTCCTTGACCACATGTTGGTCAAAGGTCTGATTGCTGTCTACGTATGTTACCAGATCCTGGACTACTAGGTCAACTCTTAAGGGAGTCTTATCAGTGGAGTAATTAGTCTGGGTTGCAGTTTTCCCAAAAGGCACTGTGATGCATTTCTTGCTATTATTAATCCGTAACTTTTGCACCAGTCATTTGTCTGAGTCAGACCTTCTTTAAGATGTTTGTGTCATGGGGAAATCTATGATAGCTCCCAATCTGCAGTCATCTATGAAATTGGTCAGCCAAAGGATCTTGGCATTAGCCTTTACCTCCAAGAAGTAGATGACAAATAGGAGTGGTCCCAGTATGGAGCCTTGAGGTACCTTGCTAATTCCTGGTCTCTTAGTGGAGGTGGTATCACCAATCTTGATTTCCTGAGTCTTGTCTATGAGTGAGATATGTAGGGGTAGGTGGCATGCACCATTTCCTCTCATCCATAACCTTGTTGACCTTCTCAAAGAAGTCCACCAGGTTTAGTAGGCATGACCTTCCCTTGACAAAACCAAACTGGGTTGGGTCCAATGTCTGAAGGTTGCCTATGTCTTTGTTGATTAGTTCAAAATTTAACAACTTATTAAGTATTAAACATTTGCTACTCTGCCTCAAAGCACATAGTACTATCAGACTGGCTACAGAAGGGGCAAAAGCTGATTGAGATTCTATTATGACAGTAACAGTATAGTTTAATAACTTAACTTAGCAGAAAATGGTGATAATGCAGGATATGGCTAAAGGATACAAAAATATGAGATGTAACTGCAATATTCAGAAGTTTTAAAAAAGAAAGAAAAAAGGACAAAAAATATGTACGACAAAGGTAGTCATTAACAGAAATTTGTAAGAGAAAGAAGTAATCAATACTAGGAAAATGCAGCTGTTAGGCAGAGAGGGTGTGCATATGCATGTGTGTGTGTGTGTGTGTGTGTGTGTGTGTGTGTGTGTGTGTGTGTGTGTGTGTGTGCGCACATGCTCGCATGTTTCTGGGTGTTTCTGTGTGCATGTGTGAAAGTCTGTTTATGCCTCTGTATCTATTACTTTATGAGTGTGTGTGTGTGTGTGTGTGTGTGTGTGTGTGTGTGTGTGTGTGTGTGTGTGGACATTACTAAATATGTACATAATACTTATTTTTGATGTAGAATATATCCTGCAACACTAATTTCATATTATATGGAAATATTGAAACATTAGATAAATGCAAAGTGGTTTAACAGACAGCCCATTTTTAAGGGTGTGGAATTTTAGCATGGGGCATCACAACAGACCTCAGTGGCCATTATTTCCCTGTAATGACTACCTGTCAGGGATTACTATTTGCATATTATCTGCAAAAAACAAATCAGTTCTAGTTAGGCCTAATCCTTTCCAGTATAATCCATGGAAACCATTTAGTTATGTTTTTCTCCCTCTGCGTTTCCTTCAGCGAGGCAGACTCTAAATTATTAATTTCCCACATAATAACTTTCACTTTGACAATTGTGAGGAGGGTCTGTTTTCTTCCATTTTCTAGAAATTACCTTCTAAACTGCTAAAAGTAAAAGCTGTAACAAATTCCTAGCTAATGTTTTGATAAATAACCTATTGCTACTATCCATAAACATTTAGAAATTCCCACGTTTTCCCCAAATATTTTTACAGATGTAACTGACATCTGATTTCAACTTGGTCAAATGCACACAGCTACAAAAGATATGTACAAAACTCCCCACCTAACCTATCCTACCACTTCAACATGTTGTACAGGCAACTAGGAAAATCCTGTCTAATTTTACCATGTTGTAAAATTATTTAAATAAAATTCCCACTCCCAAAAAATGAACTTCATTAATTTAGCAGCATTTATAGGTGCCAATATGATTTCATGCCAAACATCCTTAATTGATCTCATTACTCCATTCATGCTCTTATATTAACCTGAATTAAATTTTAGGACCAGCTACTGTTTCCTTAAGCATGTGATGTGGCTTTGAAATGAAGCATAAAGACTGATAAGTATTCATTCACCAGATGGGTCAGGCCAATTACCCTTTCCAAGCAAGAAAGGTACTTTTTATAAGATTCATAAGCTCAACTGAAACTGCTCCTTAACCCTGATGTATATATCCTTTATAGCATGATTCTCCTGTGTCCAAAGATCTTGAATCAATTAATCCCAGTATTTCAGCCAAAAGGCACAACAATTTCAGCTTGTCATACAACAAAGACCTAAACATTCTTAAAGCTATGAAACCCCAATACTTAGCCATATTTAAATCTTGAAGTAAGTCCTCCTCTTGCTTATAAATCAACTTAGTAGAGACAAAACTAGTTACTTCCTGATGAACAAGAATCAGTTTACTTCATATGGCTAAACGTTTCCTAATTAATGCAGAAAAAAATCGCATCAATCTCCTGCCTCAGTTTGTAACGAGCAGTGTGTTTTCCATCTTAAGTCTGCTAATAAAGATAAAATTCTATGGAATAAATCAAATTTGAGGGCATCAGCATATGCTCTAAGATCTAGAACTCCAAATGTATTACTGCTCACTTTGAGATTTATCACTTCTCAGGATAGTTTTCCTCACTGCTTATTTCAAATGAATTTAGAGACTAGCATCATGAGCACTTTACAAAATACCACTGGGAAGGTAAAGATAAACCTGGCAAGATATTATTGGAAAGAAAACCTCATTGATACTGAATTGTGAACTATGCTTTCTGTCCGCTTAATACACATCTGTGTAAAGGAAAAAATGCATGCTTATATTGCTATACAATCTAGTTTGCAGTTTGCATAGCATGTGTTATTTGCCCTTTTTTTGTTCTATTTAATGTATCTATTTACTTGCTGTATTTTACTGTATTTTCAAAGTAAGTGTAAGCCAATTGCAATCTCTTTTTTTATGTTTGTATCCAGTTTTTGCCAACTTGGCTTATGTTGTAGCTGAAAAGAGTCCACTTAAGCATTAACAAATGTTAAATAAATAAATAAATAAATAAATAAATTGACTTGTTAAAAATGTATCTACCTCAGAAGAACAGTCAAGCCCATATCCAAACTTGCTTTATTAATCAAATCCATCTGCAGGCTTTGTGGTGATGTGGTAGGCAGACCGTGTGGATACAGAGCCAAAACAAAAGGTTTCTTTTGCTTAGATTTAGCTCCCAGTTTAACCATTTAACTCAGAAAAGGACATGTATCAAGCACATGTAGCAAAGTATGTAACTAAAATGTGTTGAAAGGAGGGAAAACACTAAACTTAATTTAACTTAGCAGCATCTAAGGGGAAAAACTACCATCATTTCTAACTCAGATGCTTCCTGCTCAATCAGAAGCCCACTAAAGATGCTTTTGATTGTTGCTTTCAAGTAGTTAAATCTTTGGTCAGGGTCTGCAATAATAATAATAATAATAACAATAATAGCTTTATTCTACAAACTGTGAATATTAGATGTATCTTCAAACTATGTTTCTTTGAAAGAATTGAGTCTAGTGTCCTTAGAGAAGAGAAATGTTTCATGTTTACCCTCTTTGTTATTTAGACATCTGTAATTCACAGGGATTGCCATCATAGCATTTTGTTTGTGTTTTTTCCATTATCAGAGGTCTATAGCAATTTGGATTCTGTCTAATAGAGATAACAAATGTCACAAATGTCACACTAAGTATACAAACTCCTCTGGAGAAAACTATAACTCTTCAGTTGCAAAGAAGACAACAGACTCTCACATCTCCTTCCAAATGACCAGATAGTGAATCCCCTGACCAGGATATGACATTGTGAGCTATTCATTAAATGTTAAGGTATTGTGTTGAAATTGTAGAGGGGTACAGGATGATGAAGTATGTCATTTAGCATTTTCAGTGGTTCCATTACTGGCTAATACCTTGGAAATAATGCTCATCTAATGTAGAATGTGTTGGTTGCTAGCATCTGTGTGAGTGATGACTGGCTCACACTTACGTCTATAGTCTTACAATTATATTAATTTAATTACCCCACCAATGTTTTAATCTGAGTCAAAGATTTCTCTATTATTTTTACAAACCCGGTTAGATGATTATCTGTTTTGTAAATCATGAACTCCCAGATGCAGTTACATAACCAATGATTGCTCTGTACTCTATGAACTAAAAGGGTTTGCATTCACATGGCATTTGCCTAATTTTGCGAAGAATGACTATGATTCAGGAAGGACTATAGGAGCATTCAGAGACAGCCCAACAATGTTTATCTTGTTTGCAAGATGAGGCCTGAAGCTCACTAAAAATGCATAATGATGGTAATCAGTGCACAGATGTAAGCTTATTGAAAATACTACATATGGATGCAGTCGAATCTGTGGAAACAGCAAGTCTTACCGAGGTGTGGTCATAGGGACAAGTGAGGAATAGCAGTACTTACCTGTTTTGCATGCACCTCAGTTAGGCTTTGCTTGATCAAATGCAAAAAGTATTGGTAAGAAGATAACTAATTTGGAAGCATTAAATGGCCATTATTCAAGCATGTTCATATATTTTTAGGTTTGTAAGTGATTACTAGGCTAACAAAATTAAAGGGCCTTTTTAAGACTAACTATGATTCCAAAATATATCTGACAGGTTTTCATACCACTCATGTTATAGGGGATATTGCTTGGGTGTAAATGTTCAAGCATTTACAAGCTTCCTTTTTCTAATAGGCACATAGGTACCAGACCAGGGATAAATTTACGATTCACAATCCACTGATCCAAGTGGTTCTTCAATATGTGGAGGAGGAACTCTGCTTTGCATAGATGGCATCCTGTTCCATGACAAAAGGATAGTTTTTGAGGTGTATACCTGCCATGCCAACATGTCTTATTTATATTGCAAATGATGTTTAAGTGCCTAATCATTTTTTTCTGATGATATTTGTTTTGCTGATTTGCAACAGGTCCATAAGGGCTGGACTGGAGGATGCTTTTAGTGCCAGGCATAGATTGATTCTCACCAGTCTGTAGGAGACCAAGTACAAGCATATTTCTCAACCTCTTAGTGCAAGAAATCTTTACAAAGGCCAACACAATGAGGGAACAAAGGCCCAAAAATAGGGGCATATTTTAAATATTGCTGATATAAACTTAGAAAGTTGCTAGAGTAACAGGATTTGTTTTAAGATCTCTGAAGGATTTGAAATCTGAAACTCAAATGTAGATCACTATTTAGTGACTTCAGTTCACTGATCATCCCATTGATTTGCCAGAAAACTACACATTTTATGAGGAACAGACCAAAAATATGAGCCAGAAATCTGGACAGTCGAGAGGTACGAGTACAAGTATAAGGATTTGAGGAGGTCCACCAAGGATACATTGCCAGCAGTATTTATTCTTTTTGTGAGGAACCTCTACGGATGCTCCATTTGTTGCAACTGCCTGATCAGGTACATACTGAAGAGGGCATTGCACTCAATGATTGGACTAATGAGTGCTGAGTACAATATGACAATGATATCTAAGACGTAGATGACATACTTTTACTTATAAATTGCAAAATTCAGAATGATTTCCTTACTACAGGAGACACGTGAGGGTTAAAGGCCAAGTCATGGTCTACATGTGTTCTCAAACTCATGAACTTATGGTCAAACTCTTAGTGGTGTATTATCAATGTAGCAATTTCCAGGGGTGGTCACCTTTTGAAAAGATACTATTATGCATTCTTTAGCACTGGATTTAAACCAAGACTCTAGTAGCAGTTATTAGACTGTGTCAGGCCTTCTAGGAGGATATTTGTGTCACTGGGGGATTCTATGACTGCTCTAATTTGTAATGTTCTGCAAACTTGGTCAGCCAGAGGGCTTTAATTTTTGCGTTGACTTCCGAGAAGTAGATACCAAAAAGGAGCAGCCCCAGCACCAAGCCCTGGATGACTCTGCTAATGAATGGCCTTTTTGTGGAGGAAGACTTGCCTAGCCTCACTTCTTGTGTCCCATCTGCAAGCCAACTGGTTATCCAATGGTATCATAGGGGTCCATGCCTAATATTTTGAGTTTGTCTACAATACCTGAGGGGGGATTGTGCCAAATGCTTTGGCAGGTCAAGGTAGGGAGTATGCATTATTTTGCCCTTGTCCATTGCTTTTGTGACCTTCTCAAAGAAGTCCATCAGGTTGAGTAGGCGTGACCATTCCCCTGACTAAAGTAAACTGGGTTCAACCAATGTCTGAAAGTTTTCTATGTTGTTATTCATCATGTCCATGATTATTCTTTCCATGACCTTACAAATGAGACTGGTCCAGTCTGTGGGTCACTAGTTTCCCAAGTTCACAGGTATCCCACACTTGTGCAGGGGAATAACAGTAGCAGTTCTCCATTTGCTTGGCACAAAGCCTGTTTGAAGGGTACATATGAAGAGTGCTTCTAGAGGGCCCAATAAATCATATTTTGTGCTGTTGCGTCATACTAGGATAACATCAGGTCTCATTAATGCAGTGTTTTTGGCACTGGAGAGTGCATTGAAGCCCTGTTCTCTAGTGATAGTTGGGGCAGCTATGGTTGGGGCTATCTTTTGACAGTTTGTGGGAAAAAGCAGAGAACATTGGTGCTGACTTTTTATGCCAGTAGATTTGCTATATCCTCTGGCTCAGTACAGTTGGCTTCATTTACAATTAGTTCCACACATTATTGCATATTTCCTTTGAGGTTTTACACATAGCTGAAAATGCCTTGTAGTTGTCCTCAGCCTGTGAAGCTATTTCGACCTCAAATTTGCCATTGGTAGACTTATTTATTCCGCTGAGTTGTTTAGTTAGTTTGTTGGGGGACTTCTTACCTTGGTGGGCATTGCACTACCTATTTTTGGCCATGATTGTTTTTTTTTTGTTATATAACCTATTGGCATTAGGATTCCACTAGGGTGGTTATTTGTTTTGAATTTGCCCTACACTTATTTTGGGTAGGTACTACTATATCTATGCAGCTGTATAAATTATTGTAAAAAGGTTTTTGCAAATGACTCTGTGTAAACAATAATGTTCCTTGGGTTTGGGGAATCTTGAAATTTTGCCAGGCTGTCAATTGCCTTGGAATAATTGCTAAAAGTTCCAGGTTTACCCTGTGTCCTAGGTTTTAGTTGTATTTCAAAGAAGATAGTTTTATGTTACAACCTGTCCAATGAGGATTTTACACTCAGTGGTGCTAAGTTCCACCGTTTTTTTTTGAGGATGAAGTCAATAATGTTTGGTGCCCAAAGTGGCATACAGACTAGCTGGACTAGTGCATTCTTGCTGACAAAATTTAAGGTTGTTTATGTTTCTCAGGTTGTAGTGGGATAGTTGAAGTTACCCTTGAGTATATTGTTAGGTTGAATGGAGAATGATTCAAGTTCTTTTAATTGCTATGAATTTTCTGTATCATAAAGGCAGGACCTATATCTTGCAAATATAAGAGTTTGGTCTTTGCTTATGGTGAGTTGTACATGGAGAAACTCAAGTGTGTCATATTGCTTGACCAGTCTTGATGTGTGTTTGTTTTTGACGTCATTTGAGACACCTCCAACTTTTGTCTTTTTCTGTGCAGTAGCTGGTCTAAATTGTGGAAGGTATTACAGCCCGGCACTATTGGGCTGCTCAACATAGCTTTAAATCACATCTCACCAACCACACAGATGTCTATATTCTCCAAGGTGAAGACAGTTTGCAGGGAGTGGATTTTTTTGTTTAGATTCTTAGCATTGAGAAGTACCACTTTTAGTTTATTCTGTTTGGTTTAGTCATATAATATGGTTTATTAGGCTGCCAATGCATAAAAAGGCACTATGGTAGCAGACAAAGATTTTGCCAATATTCAAAAGCCTAGAGGGGACAGGTGCAGACCATTGATGTATAAACATTGTGGTCTGTCAATCATATCCTGCTAGGCTGATAAATATTGTACACCCTTCAAAAACACCAAAAACTAAACTAGTTATTAAATATAAATGTTCTTTGTTTGTATCATCATTGGAGAAGGTAGAATACTGCTCAGTGTTGTGCTCATAATGGCCTGGGTCATCATGTCTCTGTTTATGTAGTCCAGGGAGATACTTCTTAGATCATTTACTCCTACATGGCCTATGATGGAGGCATATGATATTTGCAGTTCAATTACCTGATTGTGCATGATCTGACCTCAACCCTCTACTTGCTCAGCCTGGTAAGTTGGACATTGGTGTGCCTCACAATGCAGTGTTCTGTGACCAAAGTATTGTATTATGTGTTGGTATGATCATGGGCTTAGATGTAGAGATGCTATAAGTTGAGGTTGAATGTGTCATTGTGGATTTTGCTTTGGTATTGTGTTTTTGAGGTTGCTGAGAGTACTTATTGTAATTAGTGTGTCTGGGAGACCTTTGAGGTATTGGTTTAAGAAGATTACTTTTACAAGCCTCAGCATAGTTTGACCTATTGAAGGGAGGACATTGGAATATAGGGAAGTGATTTAAAATGGAAGCAAGCAGAGGGTAATATGAAAACCTAAGGAACGAACAGGTTGGTGGTAGGGAAGATGGCGAAAGAATGGTTTTGGTGGTCTGATACCCATTTTGTATACCCAATCTTTATACCCACTTTACTGACTATATACACCACAAATGTCTGACTCCAACCAACAAGATCAGCCTTTGGAGAAATGAAGACAAAGGAGTTCATGGGCATCCTTATTGCACACTTGTTACTTCTGCTCTTTCCCAGAGGCCCTCCTATGTTTTCCCTTCATCCTGGCCCTGCCCCAATCTATATATATATATATATATATATATATATATATATATATATATATATATATATATATATATATTACTTCTGTCTTGCTTTTTCACACTTTTACTTACTTTTTATCTCTCCCCATGCTTTTAATGCACCCTAAATGGTCTACTATAATAATTCTGAAGGAAGTAACAAAATTAAGCAGGAGGATTGGAGAAACTATCCTCCTCCCCTCCTCCAGAAGTTATTTATTTATTTTTATTTATTTTATTTATTGACATTTGCTAACCGGGTTAGTCCAACTGGGTTATTGTCCCATTTTCAGTGGAGAACAGAGGAGAAAAGCTCCAGCAAATACAATATATGATCACAGAACAAGAAAAAATAAGTATTACAAACAATAATAGCAAGCAATAGAAATAAACATTTACATGTGTAGAAATAAACAACTACATTTTTATTTCTTTGAAAAAATTTAATTCTTAGTTGCTGAACAGATGGGGAAAGTCAAGAGTGATAGTAGGATGTAATGAGAGAGATATGAATGTGGGAGGAGGGGAGAGATAAGTTGGGTCATAGCAGGGACAGGTTCTGGAACTGAGTAAATGTGTCTTCAGTTCTTTTTTAAATAGTGGAGTATGAGAGATAGAGCGTATATCAAGGAGAAGTTTATTCCAAGCTTGGGCCACAGAATACTTGTAGAGTTGCTTACCAACAGACTTGTTAGGGTGGTAGACATCAAGCAATTGCTGATTTGAGGTGCGGAGAGATCGAGAAGGGGTATAGATGGAAACAAGGAGAGATAGGGAAGGACAGCAAGAGGATTTAAACAGCATATTGTCATGCATCAGTTAATTTGTCATTTTTAAAATCAAAAATTATTTAAACATAAATATACATGTTATCATATTTTTTCTCATAACTTATCACTATTTTATAGTATTGTATAGAGAGGTCTGAAAATAAGTAACCAATTATTTACAAAAGGTTTTTTAAATAATAATTTTTTATTAAGTATCACCATTATAATTATAATTATAATTATATTTTATGAATTGATATGTAGACAAAGGTGAGATACTATTTACACATGTGTGTTTAAATATACATATGTATGTATGTTTGTTAAATTAGACATCGCCGAGTTTGATTATTAATATCTATCAAAAAGTATTTGGTAAATTACTTGGAAAATTACAAATGTACATCATTTCCTGTCATTTGGTATAAAACGGGAGTAGGGGAGATCTCCCGTTTTTTCTGAAGAAGTTCACATTTAAAATAAAAAGTGAAAGAAAGCGCTAATATTGATCTGGCTGTGTGGATTCCTTCAAGTTTTTTGGCCGCTGATATTTTGTTCTTTGTTAGAAAGTTTATTCGGTTTGGTCCGATACTGTTTGTGGTTTTCGTGTTTTCCATTCAGTGGTTACTTCAAACTAACAAGGATGGCCACAGAAGCTTCCTCCCAGGATACGTTACTGGATGTATCCATTCATCCGACGCCGGGCACGGACGGAGCTGACAGAGCTGAAGAGCGGAAGCAGTCCAAGGGGCCTGAGCAGGATTTAATTGAAACTATCACAGAAATTGTGCTAAGTTGTTTGAAAGGCAAATCACCTTCGAATGAAAGCGAGCATGTGAAGAACAGGGTAATTACCACTCTAGGCAGTGAACGAAGGTCGGAAGTATCATTAGAAAAAAACAAGAACGCGAATGTTCCGACATTGATGAACGGAGATGAAACTGGTGATAGAATTCAATCTGATTACACTGGCAACATCTGGGGATACATTTCCAAAGAATACGACAACCCATTTATTGAAGTTAAAGATTCAATGATGGCAAAATCAGTAAGTAACAACAATAACAATTTGCAGACCTGTAAAAAGTTTATATTTGACTTAGAAAGATTAGTTTCTAGGCATACTACGTTACGCTTAGAAATTCAATATTTAAATGAATGCATTTCACGAAGTATAGTACCCCAGGGACTCAGAACTGCCAAATTTCCGAACTGTGTGAGTCCTGGGGATGAACTTTGTAATGCATTGTTCAAGTTGTATAATGATACTGGTGTTGCTATGATGCGCATTTTAGTAGCGCATTATGAGACTGAACTGCGCCAAATAACAGAGGAGATTAAAATTCTAGATGATAAAATCAAAAACTTTAGTTGTTTCTCACAGCTTGTTTCTTTATACAACAGTATTGAAGCCAAAACCAACAGGTTTCGGGCAACGGTCATTGTAAGAAAGCAGAACAAAATGCGAAGGGATATTGCTTCTTATGGTGCCAATGAAGCATATATTTGTTCTTACAATGAAACAAAGAATGAAAACAGCATTTCAAAGAAAGACTGTTTAACTTCCACAAATACTTTGGGCAAGGAGTCAGCAACAAGTTCCTTGAACAGTAATCAGTTGTCTTCTTCAACTTCTTTGGCCACAACTATGGCACACATTGATGGCCACAAAGAAGTGGAAATCAACAACAGACAACTAATAGAAAATGTTGAAGTTTCTGACAACATGGAGGCTTTTGCCTCAACTAGTTTTGCCGAAGTTGTCAGTTCCAATTCTAATACTAACCAGAGGGGTATTCCTTTTCACCCACATGGCACACAAACCAAGAGGACTACCAAGTGGTTCAACTCCACTCAATACAAGGGGAAGTCCAAAGGGAAGAACAGAAAGAGGTGGTGATTTCACCGCCAGGAGAAAATGATTTTTTTCATCACCATCGTCAATTATAGTGACTTTTTTTTATCAGAATCTTTTGAAAATGTTTTGAGAAAAGGTTTTAACTTCATTCCGTCCAACAAAATCAAAACAGGTAAATTGTTGGTTGATTTCAGACTTTTTATGCGTAAATTGAATTTAAAATACATTTTAAAGGATGTAGCCATAAATAATTTAGAGCAAAATAAGGTACTAAGGAGACCAAGTACTTTTAACCCCTCTTTAGTAAACACACTTCAGGTATTTCAAAAAATCTGTGAAAAAGAATTTAGGGAAATGGACAGTAGTGACGTACATGATAATTTAACAGCAACAGAACGTGATGCACTGTTTCATTTACCCCATACTTCTGATATTAGAGTCATGAAAGCAGATAAGGGGGGAAAGATTGTGGTCATGAACAAAATGGACTACGACAAATCCATCACATTACTGCTTAATGACACTAAAAATTATTCAAAAGTCAACACAGAATTTATTTTGAACAGTCATAGGAGGGTTAATACACAATTGTTTGACATGATGTGTCAGGAAGAAATAGATAATTTAGATTATGACTTTATGTTGATAGAACAACCCAGGATGGCTAATTTCTTTGGTATTCCAAAGCTACAGTATAATAATGAGGATTTAACATTTAGGCCCATAGTGTCAGCAAAATATTCAAAAACTGAGAACATTTCAATATGTTTGGATAACATTTTGAATCCAATAGCACAAAAAGCTGAATATTTTATAAGAGATTCCTGGCATTTATTGGAAAGTCTAAGACAAGGAAAATTTAAACTTGACGAAGTAAATTTTGCAACTCTTGACGTTAAGAGCTTATATACTTCTATAAATCAAGAGGTGGGAATAGACTATTTGAGGAATTTCCTTACATGTAATACAGATTTGGGAAACTCAAAAATTAGTACTGTATGTTCCCTAATGGAAATAGTACTAGATAATAACTTTTTTAAGTTTAAAAATAATACTTACAAACAAACATCTGGAGTGGCAATGGGGGCCAGGGTAGCCCCAGCATTTGCAAACATTGTCATGTCAAATTGGGAACAAGAACACCTTAAAAAGCACCCCAATTTTGGGAAAGCTAGCTTCTATGGTAGGTACATAGATGATTTGTTCTTCCTATGGGTAGGGGACAAAATTGAGTTTGACAACATGGTGGATGACCTAAACAAGACAACAAGTTTTTGTTATTCAAACACAGTGGCTATGGAAGGTCAATTAACTATCTTGACATATGTTTATACATGGACCTAACAGAAAAAATCCTACATAGTAAAATATATAGAAAACCATGTTTTACTAATCAATATTTACACAAAGCCAGTCTTCATCCAATACATATGAAGAAAAATGTCATCAAAAGCCAAATGATCAGGCTGAGTAGGCTAACATCAGAAGATAAAATTTATTATGAAGAATTACTGTTGTTAAGAAACTTGTTTTTGGAAAGAGGTTATAAAAGACATTGGATAAAGAAGTTAGAAAAAGAAGTAAGAAAACTTAGAGATGGTACAGCCAAGCCAATTTTGACCACCATTAACACTGAATCAATGCAAGAAATTTCAATTGAAAATACAGAAAAAAAGGAGAGATAGAAGTGATTTTTAAACCGCCTTCCCTCTTCCAATATCTAATGAAATGGGTTTCATTAGAGAAATTATAGAAAAAAACTGGAGGATAATTCTTGGTAACAGAGATCTTATGTCTTGTATAGGGTTAAAACCAAACTTTATATACAAAAATGTGATCAACATAAAAAACATTTTAGAATATAACAACAATGTAAGAAAGGTACCTACAAGAGAAATTAGTAATAAGAAAGGAACGTTTGCGTGTAAAGATTGCAGACAATGTCGTTACGTTAGTAACACCTCTTGTGTGACATTGAAACATTTAAATAAAACATTTTGGGCACAGAAGTATTTTAACTGTCACAGTGATCATGTGGTGTATATTGCAACCTGCGTGACATGTGACAGTTATTATATAGGTAAAACCAAGAGGGTGTTAAAACGTAGGATTTACGAGCACATTTTAGCAATTAAAAATAAAGATAGAAATAATTCCCTGGCAAGACACTCCCAGTTATGTTCAGATTTCAAAAAGTTTGAATTTTTTGTTCTAGATTTTGTTGAGAAGGGCTTATTATTAGGAGACACAAACAACAAGTTAGAACAGAAAGAGACACTATGGCAGTTGTGTTTAGGAGCGGATGAACCTCCGGGGTTGAATGAAGTAATAAATATAAAATGTTTCTTGACACAGAGGTAATTAATCACAGTTATTTCATATAAAATACTAACTTTATAAAATCAAAGTCAAACATTATAGATTATTATGTTAGATCAAATTGTGTAATAGAGGAATTATTTTGCATGATATAGGTACGAACGGAAAATAAGTAAACAAACAATTATATACATATATATGTACTTGTACATATAGACATCTACATGTATGTGTATTAACATTTCATTAGACTCTGTTATGTTTTAGATGAAGTAAAGGTATTCACTATTTATTTTGAAATATCTATATGAGAAATTACAAAACACAACAATGGATTTATACTTATGATGAAAGGTGTAATTGTCATGCATCAGTTAATTTGTCATTTTTAAAGTCAAAAATTATTTAAACATAAATATACATGTTATCATATTTTTTCTCATAACTTATCACTATTTTATAGTATTGTATAGAGAGTTCTGAAAATAAGTAACCAATTATTTACAAAAGGTTTTTTAAATAATAATTTTTTATTAAGTATCACCATTATAATTATAATTATATTTTATGAATTGATATGTAGACAAAGGTGAGATACTATTTACACATGTGTGTTTAAATATACATATGTATGTATGTTTGTTAAATTAGACATCGCCGAGTTTGATTATTAATATCTATCAAAAAGTATTTGGTAAATTACTTGGAAAATTACAAATGTACATCATTTCCTGTCATTTGGTATAAAACGGGAGTAGGGGAGATCTCCCGTTTTTTCTGAAGAAGTTCACGTTTAAAATAAAAAGTGAAAGAAAGCGCTAATATTGATCTGGCTGTGTGGATTCCTTTAAGTTTGTTGGCCACTGATATTTTGTTCGTTGTTAGAAAGTTTATTCGGTTTGGTCCGATACTGTTTGTGGTTTTCAAATACAATATATGATCACAGAACAAGAAAAAATAAGTATTACAAACAATAATAGCAAGCAATAGAAATAAACATCTACATGTGTAGAAATAAACAACCACATTTTTGTTTCTTTGAAAAAATTAAATTCTTAGTTGCTGAACAGATGGGGAAAGTCAAGAGTGATAGTAGGATGTAATGAGAGAGATATGAATGTGGGAGGAGGGGAGAGATAAGTTGGGTCATAGCAGGGACAGGTTCTGGAACTGAGTAAATGTGTCTTCAGTTCTTTTTTAAATAGTGGAGTATGAGAGATAGAGCGTATATCAAGGAGAAGTTTATTCCAAGCTTGCGCCACAGAATACTTGTAGAGTTGCTTACCAACAGACTTGTTAGGGTGGTAGACATCAAGCAATTGCTGATTTGAGGTGCGGAGAGATTGAGAAGGGGTATAGATGGAAACAAGGAGAGATAGGGAAGGACAGCAAGAGGATTTAAACAGCATATAGTGCAGCATGTGCAATTGGTAGAGATTAAGTAATTGTGGGAATTCCAGCCATTGTATAGACTTTAAGGCAATACAGTGATGTGTGTTGTTTGGGCACTTAGTAATGAATCTGGCTATTTTGTGGTAGGTTTGTTGAAATTTGTTCAGGGTAGTAGTTTGAATATTTGTGAGAACTGGGGCAGCATAGAGGAGAGAAGGGAGGAGAAGTGCTTGTCCAAGGGTAGGTCTAGCCTCAGGAGTGATGTATTTTCTGTTCTGATATAGGAGACTAAGTTTTTGATGGGTTTTCTTTATGCATTGCTGTATATGCTGATTGAATTTTAGTTCATTGTCAATGATAACCCCTAAGAGTTTAGTGTGGGTGTCAGGATGGATGGCTGTATTATTACAAGATTTAATGACAAAGGAAGATCTATGTTGAGCAAGAGAACAGGGGAGGAAGAGCAAGAGTTTGTTTTTTTTGGGATTTAGGATTAGTAAGTTTTTTGAAAGCCATTGTTCAGTGGAGAGTAGAGCTTTTTGGGTTAGAGTGTGTAGGTCAGAGATGTTGTCGGCTGTGGAAATAATAGTGGAGTCATCAGCGTATTGAATAAGAGATGAATTATTGCAAGAGGTGAAGAGGTCATTAGTGAAGATATTGAATAAAAGGGGGCCTAAGATGGAACCTTGTGGAACCCCAGTAGAGATAGGCAGGAAAGGAGAATATGAGGAGAGCCATTTGACAGATTGTTGGCGTCCAGATAGATAGCTAGCAAACCAGCTGAGGGTGGAGGAGGATAGGTGAAAGTTTGCAAGTTTAGATAGAAGTAAAGAATGGGATACAGTATCAAAAGCTTTGGAGAGGTCTAGAAAGAGACAGGAAGTAGGTTTATTATTGTCCAGAGATTCTGCAATGGTGTGGGTGAAGGAGAGTAGAGCAGTAGTAGTGCTATGATAGAGGTGGAAACCATGTTGAGTAGGGGTGAGTAAGCTGTGATTGAGAAGGTGGTTTAGAAGCTGAGTATGGATACATTTTTCTAGGATCTTAGATGGGGGAAAGAATGGCAATAGGTTGATAGTTGGTAGGATCAGTAGAGTTGCCTCCCTTATGGAGAGGGGTGGTGTCGAAAGATTTCCAAAGAGTAGGAACAGTAGATTCTAGCATGGATCTATTAATTAATATAGTCACAGGGTAGGCAATAGAGTGAGCTGCAAGTTTGAGGAAGGTGGGAGGTAGTTTATCAGTAGAGAGAGAGCAGGGTTTGAGTTTGAGCAGTAGAGATTTGATGTAAGAAGTGGGAAGTGGCTGGAAGGAGAAAAATGTGTTATTGTGGCTGGGTGTTGGATCAGGTAAGAAGTAGTAGGAGTTAGTTTGAGAGGGTAGGAGGTTTTGGATGGAGGAGATGAAGTGGGAATTTAGTAGGGTAGTTGTTTCCTCCGGAGTTGAGTTTGGGTAGGGGCAAGGGTTAGAGGGAGAGCCTGGGTAAAGGATGCTATTTAATGTAGACCAGAATTTACGGGGGTTAGAGCTATGTTTATGCTGGCCTGAGCTATACAATATTTTTTTTGTCTTTAATTGTCTGTTTTTTGGCAAGATTGCATAGTTGTCTGTATTTGAGAAGATGAGGTGTTTGTTTAGTTTTGATCCAGGCTTTACAGACACTGTCTCTTTGTTTCATGATGGTCTTAGTTTCTTTTGAAAGCCAGAGGGCATGATTAGATTTCACTCTGATCATTCTAGAGGGAGCAAGGGAGTCCAGGGTATTTAGGAAGATGTTATTAAAAGTGTCAATGGCATCATTCAGGGGAAGTTGTTTAAGGATGGACCAGTCAATTTTTTGCAGTAGTGAGTTAAATTGAGAAGAGTTAAATGAGGATAGTTTCTGACAGTCTCTAAAGAGTTGGGGTTTAGGAGTGTGAGGGTCATATCTTAGAAATGAGGCAGGGAGATGGTCACTGAGGGAGTCTGGTAGGGTTTTGGGATGGTGGTAATGTTGAGGGGAGTTAGTAAGAATCCAGTCTATAGTGGAGCTGGAGGTAGAGATTTTGTGGAAACGAGTGGGGGTAGAAATTAGTTGGTGGAAACCATGAAGGTGAATACTGAGTGAGGGAGAGTCAGTAGAAAGTTTAGACCAGTCTATATTGACATCCCCAAGGATGAGTGTTTCATAAGGTATATTGAGATAGAACCAGGATAGTATGTTTTCCAGAATGGGTATATTGTTGCCAGGAGGAATATAGATGGAAGCTGCAGAAAGATTTTTGTGAGGATTTGGATGGAGGTTAAGAATGAGGAGTTCAGCAGGATGGAAGCTAGGAATAGGTGTGGGGTAAGGTGAAAGGTTAAGGCTGTTAGAGTAGAGGATGGCTACACCACCTCCTTTCTTTGACATTCTATCAGAGTGGTAGATGTTGTAACCAGCGGGGAGTATTTCACTGTTTGAGATATGAGGCTTGAGCCATGTTTCTGATAGGGGATAGGATGTGAGGGGTGTTGTAAGCTATCCAAGAGTGTAGATCAGTAATTTTATTTGCTAGGCTTTGAAGGTTTAGTGAATAAAAGGTTAGGTGTTTGCGAGGTTTTGGGTATTGGGACTGAGGTTGTATATCTGATTGGTTGTTGGAAGAGGGTTGAGAGCAGGAGGTAGTTAAGATGGATGAAGGGGGGGGGGTGCAAGGTGAAGAGGGGCCAGAGTTGGGATGGATGTCTCCAGAGGAGAGTAAATGTTTATAGAGAAAAGCGCCTGATGTAAAAAGTAGATAGTATTTGGGAGGTCTGTATTTAATCATATTGGATGGTTTGAGAATTTGAAGTATGTGTCTTTTGTACAGAGTTATGGTGATAGAGTTAAATAGTTCTGGAGAGATGGAAAAAGAAAGTGAAGTTGGAAAGTTGTAGTGTGAGTGTGAGGTAGGGGAACAAAAGAATGGATTTGAGAGGTAAGAGTGAGAGGAGGTAGTAATAGAGAGTATAGTGAGTAATGTTGCAGATATAAGTAGATGTAGCATGATGAGAGGTTTGGATAAGGAGGGAAGGGGGAAATTGTAATAAATAATATAAAGTAGGTGAGTATGCTAAGTATGATTGGGTGTTGGATTGTGGGAGTGGTAATGGACAGGGTGTGGATTTGTAGTGGATGGCTGGGCAGGGAAGGGAAGAATAGGTGATTATGTTAAGTGTGATTGGGTGCTGGATTGTGGGAGTGGTGCTAGACAGGAAGTGAATTTGTAGTGGATGGCTGGGCAGGAAGGGGAGAGATGGTTAATTATAAAGGAAATTGTACAGGGGTGGGTGTGAATGGGGTAGGGTAGGGGAGTGAAGTGAGCCTGAGCATAGCAAAGGTGAATGGAGTGGGGCTACACACAAAATGAAAGTCTGAAGAAAAAAACAATCAGTGAAAAGAGAAAGAAAGGGAGAGGAAAAGTGTGTAGAGTTCTAGTTAAAGCAGATATAGTGGGCCTGAGATTAGGACAGTAGGAGGTAGGAAGCAAGGTGCAAGTCTAGAGATGTAAAGATGAGCAGGGTAGGACAGATATAGGGGTTATTAGAATATCTTACTGTGGTAGATAGGAGAACAAGCAGGTTAAAGGAGGAGTGGGTAAAGAGCAAAAGAGTAGTTCAGAAAGGAGGTATGAGTTACAGTGGAGAGTGAGCAGGCAGATAAACAGAGAAATGGGTATGGAGAAATGAAAGGAGGTAAGGATTAACAGTGGAGAGGAGTAGAGTGGAGAGGGGGGTAGGAAGACTGAGGGATGTTAAGGTAAGAGTTGGAGGAAGAGGTAGATGAGAGGGGAGTGGTCAGCGGGTGTACTGCAGCCAACACAGGGGTAGGCCAGAGATTATAGGTAGCAAATATAATCTTCAGGTGAGCAGTACATACTTAGGTAAAATTCCACTAAGGAAGGAACAAACAGCAGATATTTGGCAGAAGGTGGTTTTCCAGTGAGTTTGGGCCTGAAGTAGAGTCAGAGAAACACAGGTACCAATTAGGTAAACTTAGGTAAAATTTCACTAAGGAAGGAAGAAACAGCAGATGTTTGGCAGAATGTGGTTTTCCAGTGAGTTTATAGGGATATACATGCTGTAAGGTGAATCTTAAAGCTTTTAAAGATTTTTTGATCTAATGACAGCCTTAAAATTCATGAGGAAGGAAAGAATTTTACTCTTATTTTTACTTTCAAGGAAAAATATTTTGCACCTAAAGATTAATGTTCAAAGCTAACAAAACAGTAGTTCCCCAATAAACTGGGAAGACAAATGCTAGGATATATAAATTATGTTTGAGTATAGTGTTTACCTTCTTATCGCTTCAAAAAGGAATGGTTACTTTCTGTGTACCCTTCTGGTGTTAAACTGAGATGAAAGTAAAAGTGCAAATGGCTGGAGGCATATATTATGTAGCTGAGGGTCTGGAAATGAAACTGAAGCACCTGGATAAAACCCACACAGAGATGGGGAGTACATGCAGACTCAACACAGTAGGAATAATACCCAAAATTCAACCAAAGAACTAAGTGGTGTTTGGTAGCAATACTTTTTAATGTGGTATTCTGCCAAAGATCAACTGTATTCACCCACATTCTGCCCAGAATGTCACAGACAGATACTGAGTAGAATTGAAATTAAAAAATGTGTCTAACCTGCTACTTTTTGACACATTGCAGCACCTGTCCCATACACACAGTCATTTTCATCAGTTCTCATACCCATGAAATGCAGCCACTTGCTTGAGTATACATTCCTCACATACCTGATTGTGTTATAAATAGCCACAGTAAAGAATTCCAGCTGGCTTCACATACATGTACACTACTTCTACAAAGCCAGAATAATGACTACCTAACTTGAACAAAGGGCAACAGTGTCAATTTCATTAATCCACAGACAACACTTTTCCCCACCAATTAAAGCCAACTTTATTTGCTGTATATACCTTACATATTATAATGCAATAAAATTAAAATAATGTTTGATCACAGTAATTTAATTTAGCCACACAAACACACACACTTGCAACCACTGACACACTGATGTGAAAGTCAATTACAGCACTTGTAGACTGTGACTTTACACCACAGATGGCTGATTGCAATCAAATGAATGAATAAATACATAAGTAACTACCATGCAGAATATTTATTCTGATCTCATTGCTGTCAGAATATAGTACAATCCCCATTCATCTGTGCCTCTTATCTCAAGAATTAAAGAGAAAACTAAAAATAATGGTGGACAATTAACCAAATTCAAGGACAGCTATTGCCTTTATAAACTTAGAAACTTGCTGAAATAACAGAGTTTGCAACTCAGCTGTTTGTCACTCTTATTTCATGACAGCAAACCTCACTGATTTTCCAGAAAAAAATCACAAACTGTTCAAGGAACAGACTCTCTCTCTCTCTCTCTCTCTCTCTATATATATATATATATATATATATATATATATATCATATACAACTAAAATTAACCGCACTCAAAACATGAACGAAGAGAAGAAATTTTAACTAAGAAATGAATTTCATGACAATAACAGCATTCAAAAAATAGTAAATGACACCAACAACTCTTCTAGTACTTTAGCCCTTTCATCTTATTTATTATCAAGACTTCTTTAGAAAGACATGTTTCATAACTATGAGCAACCATTTTCACTTCTTTAAATACATTAGTTCTAGCAGGCCATTTAAATTAACAACAGTTCCTTTCCAATAGTAAAGTGTGAACAAGCAGGGTGCTGTGTGCATTTTCATTAACAATACAATCACAGTTGCATAAGATAAATTGGTCAGACAGTGATACCCTTGTGGTGCTGTGTGCATACTAATAGGGATCATGTGCAAAAAGGGATCGTGTGCAAAAGCAAAAAAAATATATATATATATATATGAGGGAACCGAGAAGGATGAGAGTCATGTTGTGTTAATTCTAATATTAACACCTAGATTGGTTCATCCCTAATGGGACAAACCAGAAATTAATTATAGTTACTTTATGTAACTTATAAGTCCATGCCTCCAAAGCTAAGTAAAGAAGGGCATGGACGAAGGTGGAGGCGTCAGGTAGAGAGTCCTACTATGCTTGGGTATCAATTTGTGTGTAGAGAAATGTGTGGGTATGCCACCTGAGGGGAGAGTGGGAGGAATGTGATGTGGACTTGAGAGGGGGCTGTTTGGGGGCCACCCACAACACGGAGTGTGGAGACAGGGTTTGACGGGTAGGAGAATATGAATAATAGAGAGTCCCAGAAGACTGGGTCAGTGCGGATGGTACCACCCCTTGAATGGCTGCATGAAAAGTGAGACCAGGGGGGGTTGTTGGTGGGGTCAGTGGAGGCTAGCCTGGTGACTGAGAGTGTGTATGTAGGGGTTGGGGGGAGTCAAGAGACAGGGAGAGAGGAAACACATTATATTCACTTGCACAGTTGTAAATCCATAAACACATTAAATCCACTTGCAAAATTCTTCAAACCCTATCACATTTCAATCTCTATACCTTCTAAGTGCACATTTGATGTCCAGGCTTATGTTGAGTAAGGGAGAGAGGGAACACATTAAATCTGCTTGCACAATTGTTAAACTTTCAACCCCTATCACATTTCAATCTCTATACCATTTAAGTGCACATTTAATGTTCAGTATTTCGTTGAGACCTGGATAGACATCAGCTCTCAGTTCTATCTGCCATTTTAATTCCTGGACTTGCAGGAATGTGTCCATGTCCCCTACAAACTCTGTTATTTTTTCTAGCGCTGTGAATTTGAATCCTGTGAAGTTTGGGCAAATAGTATTGTGTTTAGCCAAGGCATTCAAACTGTCCTGTTTGCGTATTGCTGCTGTGTGTTCTTTAATACGGTTAATCAGCTTTCTATTTGTTTTGCCGATATAGAAATTCCCGCAATATTTGCAGAAAGTGCAGTAGACTACATTTTTTGTATTGCAGTCATAGTGGTCATGTAGATGGACAATTCTGTTGCAGTGCAGGAAGGTGACGTTGTTTATTTTTGTATGTGTACACAGGCGACACACTTGCCACAGTCAGACATTCCAGGTTCTGCCGATACTTCATTCTATGTGGATGGGCTTTTATTTCTCTCGAACACACCAACAAAAGAAGAGGTTCATTTGAAACAGAAGTTTGGATATGTCCCAAGTAACTTTGTCAGACCTTTTTCTCCTTCCAAGATATCCCAATTGTTGGTGAGGACCCCTCCGATTCTGAACATATCCGTGGACATTGGAAGGGGGAAACTTGCCACCCAGTCCTTTTTATTCAGTCCGTTCTGTGCCCTTGCTGTGAATCCCTTTTCCAGGATTGGTGGGTACCTGGAGTCTCTGTGCTGTATGATCTCTTGGAACAGGTTGTCCACTAAATACTCTGGGTATTTCCTTTCTAAGAACAAGTCTTTGAGGTAAAAACCTTCATCATCACCTTCAATCCATCAAAACCCGGCTCCACACTCTGTGTTGTGGGCGGCCCCCAAACAGCCCCCCCCTCAAGTCCACACCACATTCCTCCCACTCCCCTATCAGGTGGCATACCCACACATTTTTCTACATGCACACACTGATACCCAAGCATAGTAGGACTCTCTACCTGACTCCTTCACCTTTGTCCGTGCCCTTCTTTACTTACCTTTGGAGGCATGGACTCATTAAGTTACGCAGAGTAACTATACATAATTTCTGGGTTGTCCCATTAGGGATGAACCAATCTGGGTGTTAATATTAGAATTAACACAACATGACTCTCATTCTTCTTGGTTCCCTCATATTTTTTTTTTTTTTTTGCTTTTACACACGATCCCTTTTTGCACATGATCCCTATTAGTATGAACACGGCACCACAAGGCTATTACTGTCTGACCAATTTACCTTATATAACTGTGATTGTAATGTTCATGGAGACATGAGTGAATGGGCGTACCTTCGTTGAAGGTTGTGCGTGAGGGCTGGTAACTCGGCACGTAAAAATCAAATACCAATCATTAGCGAACCGGAGTTCTGCTGTGGCGACCCCTAACCGGGAAAAGCCGAAAAGACACAAACAAACTGTGATTGTAATGTTAATGAAAATGCACACAGCACCCTGCCTGTTCACACTTTACTATTGGAAAGGAACTGTTGTTAATTTAAATGGCCTTCTAGAACTAATGTATTTATAGGAAGTGAAAATGGTTACTCATAGTTATGAAACATGCCTTTCTGAAGAAGTCTTGATAATAAATAAGATGAAAGCGCTAAAGTACTACAAGAGTTGTTGGTGTGATTTAGTATTTTTTCAATGCTGTTATTGTCACGAAGTTAATTTCTTAGTATATATATATATATATATATATATATATATATATATATATATATATATATATATATATATATATATATATCTTTGTGTATGTCTAGTTATAGATCCATATAAATATGACCATCAGTTACAGCCAGTTGGATGACTTTGACTGTATACTGTGATGTTTGACTGAGTAAATGAATGAATAATTACATAGATAACTGCAAGACAGACTGCATTTATATACTTAAAAATTTTGCTAGAACATTAGACTGAATTAACATTTTGAAGGCTATTAAGTTTAAAACTGAAATGTCTGTTCTCATTATTAATTGACTAGTGTTACCACTGATTTTCTAGAAAAGCCACAAAAAATACGAGTAACAGACTAAAATATGAGGCAACAATTTAGAGAAATTCTATGAAATCAG
Source organism: Protopterus annectens (assembly GCF_019279795.1). Taxonomy (NCBI): domain Eukaryota; kingdom Metazoa; phylum Chordata; order Ceratodontiformes; family Protopteridae; genus Protopterus; species Protopterus annectens. The sequence goes on from NC_056739.1 coordinate 1,601,567,648, forward strand.
GTACAGTTAAGAGCATCTCCACCCCACCCCCACCCCCCTGGAACATGGGGCTATCATTTACAATCACTTCTATGATTGTGACTGTAAACAAGAATTTATCTTCTCAACTAAATTTTTTCAGATTACAGTGTGCAATCTACTGCACTTCCTACCAAAATACCTTTTAACATCTTAACCAAAGAATTAAACTGAAAGCTAAAAAATAATATGAATGTGCTAGAATTCCAGGCTTTGCACTAGCATGCTTTTTCTAAAGGGTGTTAAGTCTGAAACTAAAATTGTCATTATTTATTGAGTGCAGTCCTCAATGATATGCCAAATACCACAGATTTTATAATAAAGCAGACAAAATATGAGGAAATAAAATCAGGGATATTCTGTAAAATAAAAATAGTTGAGAAGTACATCTGCACACAGTCAATACAAATTCTGCAGTCAGTGTGTTTAAAACAAAAATGGCAATCATTATTAGTAATATACCAGCACCTCATCCTTCAAGTACCCCCAGCCTTGATGCTCATTTTTGCTCACCTGAGGGCACCTATCTGCAATAACAGACTTGATTTTTTTTTATTCTTCTCCAGTTGTGCATCATGCTGAGCACAAATAACAGATCCCACTAGTACCTAACATAATTAAAGAGTAAAAGTGAATGAGATCTTCTTGGCTTTTGCTTCCTTTATTTTTTTTTTCTTCTGTATGCATTAGCAGGCATGCATGCTTGCTGTGGTCAAGTGACAGGCTGTTGTTCCTACCAGCCCAATACCTACACAGATAAGCATGATTAAAGCTGCATCGAACACTGTGCATATTTTTGGTTTAAGCCTGTAATCTGGGCTGATTTCAAAGGCAGTCCTAAAGCTTGCTTTTTATAAATGATCTCTTTGTTACCACACAACTTGGTACTGTGTGCATGTGCAGTAAGATGTGCCTGAGTTCTGAGACTGAAATAATGTAGCTGCTGTCAGCCTTTTGTTCATTATTTAACATTTCAAATAAAAAAAGCACAAATGAAGATAGAGAGGTTGCAGCCCAGCAGCCAGTATTATGAGCCACCCTCAAGGAAGATAAGAGGATTAAGGTAAGCAGGGGCAGACAAACAAACATAGAAGATAGACAAGACTGTCAGGGGAGATACTGACACAATGAAGAAGGGATATCAGACAAGCATAATGAAGACAATGGTAATCAGCAGAATTCAACAAAAAACAGGGGCAGGCATAGACATACAAAGTAGGGTAATACCAATATGGAGGATAGGATGGAATTACACAGCTGCCGTCCCTATCAGCTGCAACCCAGTTGGAGTGACCCAGAAGGAACTTACTCTTCACCCTGGGCTTCCTCACCAGTGTATCCTGACATAGATAGCTCTGATACTCCAGCCAATATGGGACAGGGACACTATTCAATGAGTCAGAAAAGGACACTGCCTGTGTAGCCAAAGGGGGCAGCTAGCCTGCTGTCAATGAGCTACCTCACTTTGTCCATCAGTGGCCAATGAGTACCAAAGCTGTCACTTCCACTTCCACTGTTAGTACTGGGATCAAGACCACCACAGTCTGGTAGAAGCCTGGCTGGAGTGTCTTTTGGGGCTGCTGTAAGAAGTGTGGAGGCTACTGTAGCAGGAAGCTGTGTCCCAGATATTGGGAGTATTACTGGTGGTGGTGGTGGTCCACTTGTTAGGGGCTGACAGGCTTTGCTGGCAGGTTGGTGCATAACAACGTGCTGCTGCTGCTGTATATAATTGTACAATAAATAGAGAGAAACAAAATAAAAGTATGGAATAGAAAGGATAGTGAGAAAAGGTAGAGGAAATAGAACTATAAATACAATGATGAAATGTAGCTCAAATATATTTTTATCATGATAAAGTTACAGGTATTATACTCAAAAGATCAACAAATACCTACCTCAAAGTAACAATAACTGTGCATTATGCAACTAATGGAGGAATCAAACCCACAGAGTGATGCGATGCAGAAACCAAAGCTTTAATGTGTTGCTGTACCTGTACTATCATGCTAAAGGCTCCATTCAAATGCACAGAATAGCATGAATGAGGCAATTGTACAGATGCAAAGTAGGACTGCAGCTCTGATGTATATTTCCCTTACAGTGTTACAGGTGCTGTACTCTTAAGGACAACACCTGACCCAGATGGTTAAAAACACAACCTGGAGGAGGGGAACCAAATCCACTGCCCTCATCACATGCAGTAATAAAGATTATGCATTAACATGTTGAGCAGCTTGCATAATCAGATTGAATCCTCCAGTCAAACATGCAATAACGGCATGTGTGAGACAATGTGCAGCTAAAAAAAAATAATGCAGCTTAGATATCTGTTTCCAGTACCATTTTGTAGACACTTTACATAGAACCACAACAAACATCATATACAATTACTAATAATGGCAGACTAGATGACCTAGGGAAGGAAACTGAACCAAAACCCATCATCACACACAATCTGCAAGGCAAAGTTCTAACATGTTCTACCACATTTATAACACAACTAAAGGCTGCAGTTAAACACACAATAATGTCATCAGACCCTGTGTAATGAGGAAGAGGTTCTGTGATAGAAATTTAGAGAAAAAAAGAAAAACTATCCCCAGGACTCAGCAAGTTCTGCATGGTGTGCAAGAATAGTGCAAGAGCTGCTGCACGCAATATGGCCGAGGAGCGATCCAGGAATGAGCTCCTGGGACATGCACGAGTGCTCCAACACTATTCCTGCACAGACACAGCTCCTGTATGCTAATTACCCCATTTTCAGGTGAAAAACATGCAAATGAGATGAATTAGTGATCCAGGAAGCATGCAGGCATTTGTGCAAGAATAGTGTAATGTGCAGAAATGTACTCAATTACTAACCGAATACATTTCTGCAAATTACAAAACGGAGGCCTGACAGCTCCAAGGAAAGCATATATTCAGTGCAGTAGGCATGCCAATGGCCAAATATATGGCCATTGGCATAGTAAATAGTTGCAAAATTATAAAAAATAACTTTTTTTGGCTGATTTTGGCCGTTTAAGCATAGGGCAGTGGTGCGCAAAAGGGATCGGCCCAAAAATAAAAAAAAAAAGCTGGAAATAAGCTTTTAAACCAAAATCAGTATTCTGACATAATAGTCAATGGCATACAGAAGACAACAATATCATTGAATAGTGGTTGCTAAGTGGGAAGGCTGAGTGCCAGTCTTGTAACCATGCATTAGCAGTCAGTTTTATGTAAATGAGGGGAATGATACTGAATCACAGATTTCCCCTCAGTGTTAGCTAGCACCCAACCGTGTAAGTGCAGTAACACCATGGTGCAAGCCTAAGAGGTAGCTGACTTCATAAGGGGTTGTGTCATGCATGCTGTAAGCTTATTGGAGCTCTGTGGCCTGTGTTTGCCCTTTGCTAAGCACAGCTAAGGAAGGGTGTGTGTATGAGGCTGCCTAGCAGTATTTACATTGCCTAAACAGGTGTGCGTGCCATGCACCAGGTTTTAAACAAAAAACCCTTGGAAATAGCAGCTCTGTTCACATCTGAGCACTGAGTATGTGCTGCGCTCCTCGGGGCTTAAACGGGAAGGCAATAGGAAGTGAAAACAGCAGTAGGAAGGCAATCAAGGAGAACTAGCATAGCTGGCAGGTGAAATGTATCAGAATCAGCCAATTACACAGGCAGCAGCCCAGCCCAGCACACTACTATAAACTATGCAAACACCTTTCACTCTGTTTTTTTCCACAAACTCTACACCACCGGTGTACACAGACGGGGAAATTTTACCTGACAAGACTAACAAAATGATAGGGGCTGCTGTCACTCTCATACATCAATATGTGGAAGAGGCTGAGGATGGTGAGGATGAGAATGCTGATAACCAACCCACAGTGAGGAGAAGGAGAAGAGTGTACAGACCCAGGGTAACCTGCCAGGGGCTACATGAGCTGGAGATTGTAGAGCACTATAGGGTGGACAGGGACATACTACAGCAAATTGTTGAGCTGTGCCAGCCACGCCTCACACACAGAACCAACAGAGAGGAACTGACTGCACCCACTACATCAAGGTATGTGTAGGCTTAAGAATACTAGTCACAGGTAGCTTCCAAAGGCCAACTGGGGATATCATGGGGATCTCACAGGCATCAGCATCCAGGGTAGTCCACCAGTTCCTTGATGCCATGTCAGCACATGCCAGTGAGCACATATATTTCCTCAACATCCATGAAGTGTTGACAAGCACTATGCATCTCTCCCACCAAATAGCAGAATACTGTGAGGTAGTGGGTGCTATAGACTGCACTCACATATACATCAATGCACCACCTAGTGAGCGGGGTAGGGTCTGCATAAACAGCAAGGGCTTCCCCTCCATCAACTGCCAGGTCATGTGCGATGCCCAGGGCTTTATAATGAATGTGCATGCTGGCAGCCCTGGAAGCTATCATGACTCCCGCATCTGGCATATGACACAGTTGTACCAGAGATTTGCCAGTAGGGACATCCCATATGGCCACCTAGTGGGGGATGCTGGTTACGCACTGGAGCCGTGGCTGATGACACCCATCAGAAATGCACACACACCTGAACAAGAACTCCATAATGAGGCACACTCACAAATGAGAATCATAATAGACTGTGTGTTTGGGATGCTCAAGTCATGGTTCCGGTGCCTGGACATATCCAGTGGAGCCTTGCAGTACTCTCCAGCTACATGTACCCAAATTTTCATTGCATGTGCCATGCTACACAATATGACCCTGCGGGAACAGCTGCAGCAGGAACAGCATGGGGCAGGGCCACACAACACCCCACCATTGCCAAGGCCAGCACAGGCACAGTGTGACTCAGAGGAGGAACAACCTGAGCCTGCCCATGTAGGCAGAAGGATGCATGCGCAGTATGCCCAGGCTTTGGCAAAGAGGCAATGCATAGCACATACACTGACATGGTAGGAACCCAGGGAATGACACCTCTCTCTGACACGCACATACAGTAAAAGGGATACCAAACATTACACTACCTGTGCTTTACCATGTATAGGGAGTGTACTATGTGCATCTGACATAGTCAGCCCTCCAGCACCATCCTTAGTACTGGCACAGCCACAAGTAACTCACTCTTCCTATCAATTGCTGAATGGAGTAGTATGTCCTGCTGATCATAGCTATGGTATAGATGTGAGCATGCAAGGGAATGGGGTGGCTGAATGGGATGGCAGCAGATAGTGGGCACCTATATGGGCAGCATGGAATCCATAACTAATACTGGTGTCAACAAAGTAGACGGTACTAGACAAGGTGACAAATAACACTGCAGTACATGTGGTGGCCCAAATGTGTCCATAGGACACACACATGCATGTCAGTGAGGTTCACATACCCAACAACAGCCTCAGCCAACAGGACAGGTGTAGATGACCGTAAAGTGAGGTTGTGCTAAGGCCTGCAATTAATGGCAATGGATAACAGCCCCCCTCCAGACCTACACAGACAGACTACAACAGGTGAGGCAGTCGCATGTTAGTTCTGCAGGGTATGAAGTCTGAAACTGACATGTAGGTCAATAAAACCTATGATCTGTACACTACTGTTATGCCCCTAGTCTGCATGATAGGTCAGAATACAAAATGAAATGGAAGTCAATAGAGTACCTGAAATACCAGTACAGTCATAGCAAATGTTTACAGTTGTCAGGTGTGCCCCCCCCCCCCCAGTCCTATGTAGAAATGCAGTAACATGTATGAGTGGGGTTAATAACAGTGGAACACAGATTACCTGAGCTGGCTCAATTGACAGAATATATTGTTGCATGTGTACAATATGTAGGGCTCTGTGTGTTAGGTTGTTGTGTGTTGTACATTGTGTGGAAGTGGTCAGCATGTAGGCATGGAGGGTTGTGTCCCGGTCGCCTATGGCCACTACTATTGATGACAGGGCCATGTTCTGACAACTGCAGTGCCAATCACAATGCATCCCAGCAAGACCCAATTCAGCAGTCATCCATACTCATTGTTCAGATGTCAATATCTGTCACCATCTGAAAGATGGACATGCCATGATTGTGGTCCCAAGCATACACACAGTATACAGGTGGAAGTACCCTAGGCAGAGTACATAAAATGCAACTGTCAACTGCACACATCTTTGGAATTGTACATACAGGTTAGCAGCACATTAGTTGCCTGTGTAGTATGGAATACTGATGTATTCTGGACAATCACTGGCAGACCACAAAAGGCACAGTTATGAAGTAATGAGAGAATAAAACCACAAAAGGTGCACTGAAAGTGACCCGATAAAGCCACGGATGAAGGCAACCAGTATATGTAACATTTTATTAAAGAAGTAATGAAAGAATGCCTATGTCCCTGCACAAGGCAGCATAAGGGGAATTTCCCAGGTATATCTGTGAGTCGGCTGCAAGAAGCCTTCATATCACAAATGCACTCAGCTCACCCCACCATCATCCACAGGTTTATCACAGGTCATATCCCTGCTGTTGGGAATGAGTGCAGCATGACCCCCACTTCTGTATGGGAATACCTACAGAATGTAGCATGCTGAAGAGGTGTTCTATGCAGGTGTGTCCCTCCCTAGCTGTAAGCAGCACCCTGCCAGCATCCATACCAATAGATTAATATGGACAGGAACTATTGCCATTAACACCCCCCACACTTACCTTGTCACCCCAGAAGAATCCAGTGGCTCACAGCCTGTGACTGTAGGAGTGACAGAATGCACTGGCCATCTACAGATGGCCTGCATCACTACCAAATGCCCTATAGACCTCTGTCAAAGGCCTGTGCCTCACCCGTACTGCCAATGTATGTTATCTCATGGGGTCCCAAATAATAACATAACACAGTCCACAGAACACAAATGCAAGTACATGTCAACAAATCCCAGTAGCATGCCCACCATGTCCTACTGCATGAACTGTGGACCAACCCCTAAATAATCCTGGAATGAAAGGACAACTATAGGGATACTTCTCAGATATCACTCACATAATGTTAGGAAGAGGACAGAATAACAGAGTGGGGGTGTAGAAGCATGGACACCATGGAGTGTGTGAAGTCTGAAACTGTGATGTGTGCCCATACTACCCCTGCCTGCTACTACCCCTGCCTGCAAACCAAGTAATGGGTGGTCACAAACCCGCTCATAAACCATAATGTGAAGGGGAACTGACCAGATATATGAGCCTTGCCTCTGGGTAACCTGGGTGAATATGTACAACTGAGAGGTATGGCCACAGCAGGATATGGCCATTCTGTTATGTCGATAGATGTACAAGCAGGGGATCCTCAGCCACCACAGTACTAAGGTGCAGGACCATTTACACAGATCCATCAGCAAGTGTCTGCAGCTAACCCTCCAGAATGGCATGAGTGTGCAAGAATATGCAGGCTGCAGACCACAATACTGGATACAGCTTCAATCATCTTGTATTTCCCTGGAAATAACTGTGAGCAAATAAGTATATCTGTTGGTAGTTGATGGGATAATACATCACAGTGTAAAACAGTACATGTCTGAATATCTCTGCTAACACCAACCATGTAACACAAACAGCACAGCCAGCAATAGTTACAGTATCCCACTATCTGTTGCCCATTGTGACCCCATATTGTCAACCTATCTGCAGATATCCTGCAAAAACAGATTGCTAGCTGTAGGTGTAGAACACAAAATCCTGCACTAGAGACACACTCAATACAAAATGGTATACTGGGCATGCTCCTACACTTACAGAAAGGAAGCCCATGTCTGACAACAAAATACAGAAGACACTACCAAATGCTCTGCAAGTACGGAATGCACAGCCAAACCATGAACATTTCAAAACACCAAAGTCCAGCATAAAGAGTACATAAGATACTTGTAGACAAAATAAACTAAATAAATAAAATACTTCCTCAGTGAAACAGCATCACAAACATATTCGTGATTAGTCTATATATACCCACCCCCAACCAATGACAGACATGGTTCAACCCAGAAAATACAAAGCTGAAAAATAGTACATAGAGCCTTACAAATAAAGCAATAAACTGATGTCATATTTTAGTAATGATATCTATACATATGTAAATACAAAATACATATGAAGAAATTATTTATACCATGTGATAACATACAAAAACCAGCATACATACATACAAAAAAAAAAAAAAATATATATATATATATATATATATATATATATATATATATATATATATATATATTTATCTATATATATGAATACACAAAAGTGTGATCAATAAGAAACCCATGGTTTACATAACTACAACAAAAAAGGGTATAACAATCTGTGGTGTCCTGCCTATGCCTTGAAAAGACATGCACTTGTAAACAAACTAAATATGTGTAAATGCAATAACTTGAATTACATATAAACAATCTATTATATATTGATATAATATATATAGAAAACATGTAATATATATATATATATATATATATATATATATATAGAGCAAATTGTATACATATATTTGCAGGAATTTTTGGAATACCTCAATGACAACTTGTGGGGTATTGAGTTTACTCTAACATCACATTATGACACTATCAATTTTTTGGATGTCACGGTCTATAGGAATGAGGATCACACTCTCTGTACCAAGACTTTTAGAAAACATCCTCAATACAATACCTTGTTCCATGCATCTAGTATGTATCCCCGCCACACCATCCACAACATTCCTAAGTCACAATTCATGCGTATCAAAAGAATCAGTTCATCTGAACAGGAGTTTGAACATGCCAGACAAGACTTGTGAAAAAGGTTTTTGGATAGGGGATATAGGGAATCAGATATTACCAGAGCTAGTGAATGGAGTACTGCTCAGGACAGGGACACATTGTTGGAGTATAAACAACATAGGACCACACAAGAAAGTCAAAATCTCAGGTTCATGACAACCTATGGACGCAACCATAATGTCATCAGGGATGTATTAGATACTCATTGGAATATACTCTTGGCCAATGATACACTTAGAAATTATTTAGGCCCTAGATGCCAATTCTCCTATATTCATGGGAAAACCTGGAGTGCTCTCTTTTCGCACTTCAAGCATAAGGAGAGTGGGGGAGCAGTATACCAACAAATGACCATGACTGGGGACAAAATACTGGGAATGTTCCCATGTGGACATTGTGGGTCATGTCAATTTGTGAATAAATTGAAAGAATTTAATAGTGCCAACACCAGCAGGGTATATGATCTAAGGGTTTTTGGAAATTGTGGTAGCAGTTGGATAGTCTATTTAGCCACATGCAAATGTTCTGCTTTTTGTGTGGGCCAAACCTCCCGTTCATTGAGAATTAGGATGTGTGAGCACAGAAGTGATATCCAAAACAAAAGAGAAACTAATGCTCTATACAGACATAGCATCAAATATGCCAATGCTGAATTCAGATTCATGATTATTGATAAAATCATTGGAGATAGAAGTAACCAACAGGGCTGGCACACAATTCTTAATAATAAAGAAAAATATTGGATCATCAATTTAGGGGCGCTTTTTTCCCCAGGACTCAATGACCACTTATGAAGGACATCGTGGATTATCATGTCTATCTTGGGGATGATCATTATGTATGTATATACAATTTGCTCTATATATATTTCATGTTTTCTATATATATTATATCTTAATATATAATAGATTGTTTATATGTAATTCAAGTTATTGCATTTACACATATTTAGTTTGTTTACAAGTACATGTCTTTTCAAGGCATAGGCAGGACACCACAGATTGTTATACCCTTTTTTTGTTGTAGTTATGTAAACCATGGGTTTTTTATTGATCACACTTTTGTGTGTATATATATATATATTTATACATATATATATTTGTATGTATGTATGTTGTTTTTTGTATGTTATCTCATATATAAATAACTTCTTAATATTTATTTTGTATTTACATATGTATAGATATCATTACTAAAATATGACATCAGTTTATTGCTTTATTTGTAAGGCTCTATGTACTATTTTTCAGCTTTGTATTTTCTGGGTTGAACCATGTCTGTCATTGTTTGGGGGTGGGTATATATAGCCTAATCGTGAATATGTTTGTGATGCTGTTTCACTGAGGAAGGCTGGGTAGCTGAAACCGGTCCAAATAAAGTATTTTATTTATTTACTTTATTTTGTCTACAAGTGCCTTATGTACTCTTTATGCTGGCCTTTGTTGTTTTGAAACAAAATACAGAAGGTCATAATGAGCATGCTCCAACACTTAGAGAAATGAATCCCATGTCTGACAACAACAGTGGACTATACATATCTGTCAGTCTCAGATGTCTGTGCACACACACCACATTGCACACCATTCATGCTTTTCACACACATTAGATAGGAATACTCATGCATATCCAAGGCCAACACACTATAATATGTCAAACAAACACACACACACAGATGTGGGGAAGAGAGAGGCAGACAGTGACAAAGAGATTGCCATCATGAGTCCTGTCCCACCCACCACACATCCAATTAGCTAATATCACATGATGTGCCAGTGTCAATCACTGTACACATTTGCTTTTGGTAGCCCTCAGACCTATAGTGTCTGTGGTGCTTGTGATAACTGTGTAACATGATAGTACAAATCAGTATTCATCTAGCATTTATATACCCAGTCCTGTCAAATGTAAAGTTGTGTGTGACTGAGTGTTGTGTGTATTCCCAAAGGAATGGTTTATGGCCCATTCACACAAACTGCACGTCCCATAGCCCATGTTAGCAATCATGCTGATGTCAGTCACCTTGAATTAACCCTCTGGCCAGTTATCAGCCCCAAAATCTCCGTGGCACATGCGATAACTGCGTAATGCTATAGTGTAACATACTAATTAGGTAGGAGTTCTAAATCCAGACATGGCAACTTTGAAACTGTGTGTGTGTGTGTGTGTGTGTGTGTGTGTGTGTGTGTGTGTGTGTGTGTGTGTGTGTGTGTGTGTGTAGAGATTACTGATCTGGAGGCCATTCACAGTCACTACACCTCCCATTGCCCTACTTTAGCAAGTCTGCTGATGTCATTCACCTTGAAATATCCCTTTGGAAAAGGGCTTGCCCTAAAAGCTCTGTGTCTCATGTGATAACTGCATAATGCTATAGTATAACATGCTAGTCAGGTAAGAGTTCTAATCCCAGACATGGTAACTGTGAAGCTCTGTGTGTGCGTGTGTAAAGATTAATGATTTTGAGGCCATTCACAGTCACTACACCTCCCATTGCCCTACTTTAGCAAGCAAGCTGATGTCATTCACCTTGAAATACACCTTTGGATAAAGGCTACTCCTATAAGCTCCATGACATGTGTGATAACTGCGTAATGCTATAGTGTAACATATTAGTTAAGTAGGAGTTCTAATCCCAGCAATGGCAACTGTGTGTGTATGTCTAGCGATAAATGGTTTGGAGGCCATTCACAGTCACTACACCTTCCATTGCCTTACTTTAGCATGCCTGCTGATGTCATTCACCTTGAAATTCCCCTTTGGGAAAGGATACCCCTATAAGCTCCATGGAGTGTGTGATAACTGCGTAATGCTATAGTGTAATATACTAATCACGTAGTAGTGCTTATCCCAGATGTTGCAACTGTGAAACTCTGTGTGTGTGTGAGTGTGTGTGTGTGTGTGTGTGTAGCAGTTAATGATTTTGAGGCCATTCATAGCCACTACAGCTCCCATTGCCCTACTTTAACAAGCCTTCTGGTGTCATTCACCTTGAAATACACCTTTGGACAAGGGCTAGCCCTATAAGCTCTGTGGTGCGTGCCATAAATGTGGAACAATGTAGTAGCAGTAACAACACAGCTATGGGGTTGAATCTCATCTGTGGCAAGTGTTGGCTCCATATATAGCCAGTTCACATCTCAGAGCCTGACTTTAGCAGTTCTGCATATATCATCCACCTTACAAAAACCTGTTGCCAAGTCTAAACCATGTCAGGTCAGTGGTGCGTGTGGTAAATGTGTAATATAATGGTCTATAAAAATTGTTAGATAGATGTTTGAACTTCACCCCTGGCAAATGTAGATGTGTGATTAGGGTAACATTAATTTTGGGATCTCTCACCCACTACATCACCCAGTGCCAGTATTTGCAAGGGCTGGTGAATTTCCTCACCTTAGAAGTACATTGGGACAACATCCATCCAAAAAGCTCCATGGTGCGTGCGATAAATGTGGTACACTGTAATAACAATACGTAGCTAGGTAGGGGTTTGAATCTCAGGACTAGCAGAGTGTGTGTGTGTCTGTCATCAGTATCCTGTGTGGAGGTTGCTGTGATTGTGTAATGACAGGATGCACTGTGGGCTGGGTTTTGCTAAATTATTATATTTAGGACCTACTATATGTCACAATGTCCACCTTACAAGGACAACAGATGTCAAACAGCAGAGAAGCTGGTATAGACAATCCATAGCCCTACATGTGACATTATGGATCAGTGAACAATATAGGTAACCCTTGTATTACTCAGAGAATACTCTCCACCCATGTCTCATACACAAACACACTTGGCTAGGAACAACCACTATATTGGTAGTTCCCTACATATTGCCCAAAGATAGTAACCACGGTGTGATTACAGTGGACTACATGCCTGTTGAGCACAACACTGCCACGGACATCAGAAAGCACTATGATGTGTAACATCTCCTGAATGAGTGTGTATTATCCAGCAAGTAAAAGGACATGGCAGCCTGTTCCATCCCTACAATAGGCAAATAAATGCTTACAGTGGTCCTTTTGCTATGTTCCCCACTGGACACCTGCAACAACTGTAGAGTCTGCAAATGTAACCCACAAAGGGAATACCATGCCTTATACACATGCCCTGTATGGACAGACTCCACTAACTCCACTGAATACCAGTAGCATGCTGTCAATGTAGGTGCAAGCATGACCTCAATTCCATAACCAGGTCTCCTCAAATGAGGTCAGGAATGCTACATCAGAAGATAACAACCTGTACACACACCATGCCCCAGAGGCCTCAAGTACACTTCCACATGTCAAAGAACATGCGTATGGGACATGTGCAAAACCCAGACACTGCCCATGTTATGTAATATAGCTCACATACATGGGAAGCAGTGCACATCATTGGCCACCCACAACAGTAACCCAGATGAGAGGATGGTGAATACAGTACCCACCTGTGGGAGCCACTCCAGGGACTACATCCCTGAGCCACACTGGAAACCATTGTCATGTGGCCTGATGCCAAGGTATTCCCTTTGCCCAGCCTTGTACAGCTATCAGGACCATCCACCTACTACACCACCAGGGAAGCAATTAACCTATGCATCTCAGTGCTGGCAAATGTGTGTGTGTGTGTGTGTGTGTGTGTGTGTGTGTGTATGTGTGTGTGTAGAGAGTAATGATTTTAAAGCCATTCACAATCACTACACCTTCTACTGGCCTACTTTAGCATGCCTGCTGATGTCATTCACCTTGACATAACCCTTTGGCCATATATTAGCCATATAAGCTCTGTGGCACTTGTGATAACTGCGTAATACTGTAGTGTAGCAAACTAGTTAGGTAGGGGTTCTAGTCTTGAACTTGCCAACTGTGATGATGTGTGTGTTTCCCTGACAGAGTGTGTGTGTCTCCACTAACACCTGCTTTTGTGGACATTCACATGTACTACACTTCCCTTATCCCTTCTTTAGCACTGTTGCTGATGTCACTCACCTTCAAAGATAGCTTTGGACAATTTTACAATATGTAAGCATGGTGGCGTGTGCAGTAATTCCATAACACTATAATAGCAATTCATAGTCAGGTAGGGGTTTGAAACTCAGTACTGGTAAGTGTGTGTTGTGCATGTGTCATCAGTATCCTGTGTGGGTATTGGGGTGAGTGTGTACTGACAAGATCCATTGCAGTGTGGGTTTTGCTACATGATTATATTGAGGACCTATATGTCCCAATGTCCATATTACAAGGCCAAAAGTTTTCAAACACTGTAGAGGTTGTTGTAGACAATCCTCAGCAATAAATGTGTACAGCCATTTGCAATTACTATGTGACAGTATGGATTAGTAATCAATATAGGCAACTGTTATAATATCCAGATACCACCCTCCACCCACGGATCATACATAAACACACTTGGCTCTTGCTCTATTACACCCTTCCTTTCTTACTTTGTCTCTGTCTGTCTTTGGCTCTGTCTGTCTCTGTCTCTGTCTCTCTCTCTCTCTCTGTCTCTCTCTCTCTCTCTCACCCTCTCTGGTGGATGTGGAAAAGTACATCTGTTTTGCCTAGGCAGCAGCTTGAGTTTTCTAAGGAATGCTCATGATCAGCTGATGGCCTGTGCATAAATTGCAGTCCCACACTTGCTAATTGCATGGGGAACAGCTGTGGTATCATTCCTATAGCCAATTGCATGGAAATACACTCCTACAACTAAGCACATCACGTGGGTATTGGCCCTTTTTCTTAACTGTCAGCAGGACTTCATGTGGGTGTTTGACAAACAGCATCACAGAGGGTAGTTGGAAATACCTCTTACAACATACACTGTGGAGACAGGCTAACAAACAGGAAAGGGATGTTCAGGACATGGTGACAGAATGTGAGTATTGCTGTTCTATATTTGAAGTAATGTTGGCTTAACAGGATTTGTGTGGATGTGGCAGCTCTACATGATTTAAAGTCTGGCATGACATTATGTGGTTGAGGAAACTCTCACCTGTAGGGCTATTTGCAAACTGTCCAGAGTTTGGAGTCTTACATGTGTTGTGTTACTTACACATTTCCTATCTTTAGATATGCAGTAGCATACTCTGATGATTGCAGTCAGTACATGGTGACATCCATGTGAGTTACTGACTTCATAGCCCTCAGAAGTGATATGTCACAATAAACCCTGTTGCACCAGGAAATTACTCAGATTATCACAGCAATATGTCAATATTGGCACTGTGTTTGTGCTGCTGTCCCCCAAGTCTGTCACCCTTTCTCCATATGTCATGCAGTAAGAGTACTGACATCATACCTGGTAATAAGCCAGTGAGATATCAGAGTGCTAGACATGTTATGTATAGTAGGTCTCATATTTGAGTGCAAAACCTGGACATTCTGTTGTAGTGTGTACAGTAGTGAGGTCTGTGTACTTATGTCGATTGTTGACAAGAGTGTGTATTCTGAATATGTTACTTGGCCTGTGTACAGACTGTGGTAGATGTCATTGTTCTTGGTCCTGTTCTATCTGATGTTGCATGTTGCATGCTGCTCCAGTGTATGGTACCCTATCAGCGTACATGTTTGTAGGGCCAGACTGACACATGTCCCATACCACAGTCAGGCATCAAACTACACTGAGTATTGGCCCAGTATATGTAGGGTTACTGTGTGAATGGGTCATATGAGGATGGTGTCACACAGTACACATACTGTAATATTACTTAGGCTTACTATAATGTGACTGTGACTGTGTTCAGATTGGTTGCGAGTATGGACTTTCACACTGGTGTCTGTTACTCCATACTGTTACATGCCTGCAGTGCCTGCTATATCTGCAAGTGCATGTGTATTCCCCCATAGGAAATGAGTCAGTGTTGTGGCAGTCTGCCTGTAGTTTGCACAGTACTTTGTGACATGCCTAGCAGTTCGGTGTATTTACCTGGTGTGATGTTATGTCCAGATATTTGTCAGATGAACTGTTGCCTGGCCACCATAACTGTTGTGTATGTCTGAAAAATCAGTGGGATGGTGTAAAGATGTATGTCACTAAGTAGTGTGAAGTATGTGGGCTTGGGACCTCTGCTCCTCCAATTAATATGTGTTAGGACGGACAGGAGTGTCTGAATGCATCAACTGTGTGAGCTTATCTATTACAGTATTTTTGTGATATCCCCATTTACATGGCTGTAAACATCCACTTTGTCAGGCTTGGTCCACACATCTTGCACTAAGGAGTTCTGTGTATACCTCTGCACTGACCAGATTGTATCAGAGTGTCCACGTTTATTGGTCATATCTCTGTTGTATTCCACAGGATCATTACTGTGATTTGTGTGGTACTTCACTATGATGATCTTAGGTTGTCTGTCAGTAACTGATGGCATACATGTCAGTATCAGAAGTGACTTCCCACACAACATGTCTGTTAACACAACCCCTGTTACTGTAGCAACATTCCACATTTATACCTGCAATATTTACATGACATCCACTTGCACTAAGAGGTTGTGACTATTGGTGCCGTGGTATGACTCCAGTACAGTGT
The DNA here is from genome assembly GCF_019279795.1 of Protopterus annectens. Lineage (NCBI taxonomy): Eukaryota > Metazoa > Chordata > Ceratodontiformes > Protopteridae > Protopterus > Protopterus annectens. Next base: position 1,601,583,929 of record NC_056739.1, read on the forward strand.
TTGGGGGGTGTGGGGGGCAAAGCCCCCCACCTAAAATGCTTGTCGATCAAATGAACTGTCGACCAAATTAACAGTCGATCATATGAACTGTCGACCAAGTCATATAGACCTGTATATATATATATATATATATATATATATATATATATATATATATAGGGTCTATATTACATAGACAAACGCTTAAATGTTCGAATCTCTAAAGGTCGACCTTTAGAGATCAAACAGTTAAACGTTTGACTATGTAAGAAAAGAAAATTAAAAAAAAGGAAAAGGAAAGTGTTTTAGCAGGAGGGCAAGCCCCCATGCACCCCCCCACTACTTAAATATACCAACTCCGAGATCACACTTCAATGAACTATAGTGCAGAAATGGGAACTTTCCCATTCCATACACTGTAGCGTGATCTTGGAGTTGGTATATTTAAGTAGGTGTCTTGGTGCAGGCCCTTCCCCTGCTTACACCCTTTATTTTTTTCCTTTTTTTTATTTTTAAACATATTTGAATGTTTAAGTGTTCGATCTCTAAAGGTCAGCTTTAGAGATTCGAACATTTAAGCATTCGTCTATGTAATATAGACCCATATATATATATATATATATATATATATATATATATATATATATATATAGATAGATATATACATATGTAGATATATGTAAAGACCTGTAAGGGCTGTTTATTTTAGCAAGGACTGTTGGATACAGAGTGGTTAAGGCAGTTTTGAGCAGCTATAAGCAGATTTGCGCGGGTTTGCCCGACAGTAAGCGCTGCTAACGTATGGTTAAATGAATAGGTGCTTACACTGTGTATGCTTCTCTTACCAGTGTGTAAATCAGCTTAGCATTTACATTTAAGCAATGGTTACACCTGTTAAGAATAGCTTAGCCTTGGTAACCAGTGATCACATTCCAGTCTGATAAAATAGCAGGGTAATGACATCTTTAATAAGTGTATTTAATTCCATGTACTTAGCATGCTTCTATGTTCTGTCATTACAATACCAAAGGGAGTGAGTACACTGTCTGAGACACCTCAGTATATATGGCTAGTACAACAATCTTTTCCTTTTGTATGTGTTTCATACATGGGTAGTATCCCAGGTTATATGCAGTCAGACTTGCATGTATTGTATCATTACATTACTACTGTTAACAGTGCTGTCCCAAGTAAGAGTAGATTGCAGGTTGTAGTACTGTAACCATACACCCCCTGCATGCAAAGCTGGACTCTAAGTACTGACTATTCTGTTCTTGGTGTGTGAGCTGTGTGTTATTAAGTACTTGCTACTGGATATTGATATGATAAGTGGATATTAACTGTAGACTACTATGTGTATAGGGGATGTCATTGAAGGCTGCTGTCATGTATTAATGGCATACATATCAGTGTAAGACATCTATCTGTCAGAACATTAGTCCTAATACATAACCTGTTGGATAGCGGATTTCTGTCTGTCCTCTGTACAGATGTGCAAATGTCAGGTATCCATCTGGGCTGCTCACAAGCAATCTATGCTTGACAGACACTGACATGTCTGCCCAGCTGTGTTATGAATGCCACTGCTAAGAAACCCTACAATGTATGCACCACATGTCATGGACACCTCAACTAGAATACCACAGTCAACAGAACATGCTTGGATACAGGTCTCCAACCCAGACACTGACCATGTTATGTAATATATGTTGCATACATGTCAATTGGAGCACCTCACTGACCCTCTGCAAGAGATAACCAGATGATTGGATGTTGCATTTATCTGATACCCTGAGGATCACTCACGTGGCATCAGTTGATAGATGGCCTACTGACAAATGTCAGGTGGCATGATACCACTGTATCCACACCACTACTCTTCTCATCTCTCCATGGACAATATCCTGGTACACACCTAGAAACACCTGCACCTATGGACCCCAGTAGTGACAAATGTGTCAGTGTGCATTGCTGAGAATAACAGTGTATGTGTGTTTGTAAATATGAAGTTGATAATACTCTAAGGACATTCTCACACACTACACCCCCATTGCCATAGTTAGAAATGGCTGCTGCTGTAATGTACATTAAATGCACCTTGTTACACTCTTCACCCTATGGGCTACCTGGAGCTTGCAGTACCAGCACAACACTGGTAGACACATGGCTAGATAGGCATGGGTTACCCTCTGAGTCCTGGTAAGTGTGTGTATGTGTGCAAGTGTGTGTATTTGTAGGAAACAACATTCTGAGGCCACATTCTCCAAATACAATACACCTGGCCATACAGTATAAGACATAGTCATGTTGCTGACATTAGGAGAATGATGAAAAACCATCCCTGTGGCATGTGCAATAAATGCATATCCCTGTAGTAGCACTGATGAGATAGACAAGAGGTTGTATTGCAGTCATGGTCAATGTGTGATTGTGGGTATGTCAGAGTATTATCATGGGCTTCAGTGAGTAAAATATCCAATGTGGCATGTGGGTGCTGGGTATACTGTTTTTACACCATGATACCCCCAGTACATGTCCCAAGGTCCACTGTATGAGGGCCACTGTCACCATCAACCATACAGGAAACTGAGTACACAAGCCAGCCCAATGATTCATGTGCTGTGTGCAAATTATCTGTAATAGAATGGACTCACTGACAAGGTAGTTAGCACTGATAAATCCAGGTCTCTCAGATGTGTCTATGACTGTTATGTGTTTGTCAATGTGTATATGACAGTATGGCATACTATGTATTGTCCATTAACACCTAGTACATCCCCTATTACCATACTGTACAAGGCCTGGTGATATTCCTCACTTAACAAAAGTCTCGGGACACACCTCATCCTAAACACTGTGTGGTGTGTGCAATCAAGGCCAAACACATTAGTAGCAATAAGTACCTAGGTAGGTGTTCTACTCTCAGTGTTGCCAAGTAAGTGTGTGTGTGTATGTGAAGGGATCTACTTCAGTTTGCAGAATATACATGTCCCAGAAGGTCATCTGTCCAAGAATTGACTGATAAATGCTAACATTTCAATTGAATCATGTCAAGGAAATTCATTCCATCAAAACTAGTAGTAGATGTGTAAATGCCCTCTTCCCCACTGTATAGCTATACAGCGATACTGGAGTTGGAATATATAGTTGTCTGTCGATGTTATGGACACAGCACCCTCATTGAGGTTATTGTTGTGTGTATCCCCATGCTTAGTCTACTGTAATACTGTACAATGTATGTTAACAGGTTAGGTAGTCATCACTCACACTATGTGCGGCTCTACACCACCGCACACCCTCCAAAGTGTATGGCTGTACCACCTATACCAGCACACCTATGTTTATCAATACTGGGATAGCACTATATTTGGAAAGGGGACATATACCCTGCCAGTACCATCGCCAATGACATTAGAATAGCAGACTGATTATTTAATGATGTGATGTTTTGCCTATTATGTCTTGGTGGAATTACATAGGCTAAAATCGGTTCACTGCATAATTAAGTACATCCATGTGTACAGTATTCTCTGTGTATTGCATCAACAATAAAGCCTCTGTGTGTGTGAATTATATACAAACATGTAGTGTATGCCAACCAGTACACTTACCATTATCCACTGTAGAAGGGCTGTTGACATCAACCACCATGCACTCACCTGTATAAATCCCTCAGACCTATCAGCCATGTGGCACATGCAGTAACTCTTATACAGACCTGTTACTTGCGTTCAGCTGTACCCAGGATATGACACAGTCAATGTGTCACCACAGTGTCATACCCATAGTAGGAAACAACAGGAGACCAACATCTTGCTGACACACAGACACCTACAACACAAACTGAATACATTATGGAGACCACTATCAGTTAGTGTTAATAACAGCTATAATGCATCATGGCTGGACAGCTATGCATCCTGACATGTAAGCATTAAACTTTCCTGCTGAAAACATGTTACACAGCATTACATTGATTCACCTTAGTACATTCACCCTATGCATCAGAACCATATTAGCCTGTTCCTGCATCAATGGTATGGATGACAGGGATGTGGCACAGGTATCATCATATTCCCAGGGTGTGTTTTCGGGTTTGTCCGAGACCTAGGCTGAGCCATTTTGTTGACATCATGTGTGTGTGTTAGGAGGGTTTGTTATTAATTGGGCTGTGCAGATGTGGTGTGTGTAGGTATGGAAGTAGCCTAGCTGTGTTGCTGATGTGTGTGTGTGTGTGTGTGTGTGTATGCACACAGTTTGGCCATGTGGCTGCCCTATACATGGGTTTGTTGGACAGCTGCAGACCATACATGGCAGGGTGTGCAGTTCACCATTTCCGGCCATGGACATGAGAACTGTGCCTGCCAGGAGTTCCATGGGCACTACCAGGTACAAGGCCAGATATGCAACTCTCCCCTGATGATGACACGTCTGCTGGATTTGGGTCCCTTTTGGGACAGGTCAAGGCCCCATGCACATGGCCTGCTGTGTTGTGGACAGCAACCCCCCCACAGTACTGGTGCTTGTACTGCCACTACAGGAGCAGCTCCGATTTGTTGCACATCCACGTAGACCTCCATATGTTGGTGTTGCTGACCTATGTCCACATGGCTGTCACCCTACTCCCACCATATGCTCTAACATGGACATTGCACGGTCAAAGATTCCCACCATCTCACCCAACCATCTATCGAGGATCTCTGCAAAATAACGGTGGGCACCTGCGAGATCATGGATGTTGTCAATAACATCAGAATGAGTAGCCCTCTGGAGCCTCAGACCCTGTCTGGTATAACGTTACATACGTGCATGTGCCTCCATGATGGCCTGAACATGCGTCTGGTGACACCTGCTGTGCCACTTCTGCCAGGGGCATGATGGCCAGCAGCCCTCCTACAAGCACCCCTGTACATCTGCCTGTGTGGTACCTCGCTGGTCATCTGGCTATGGCTGCTGTGTACAGATACACTTGCCATAGTCCCCACACTGTCCTGTCTCATGCCACTATCCACCAACTGTCCCTCATCTATGGCCACTGGTGATGGGGTATGTACAGGCAATGTGACTGTGTGTGGGGATGGGGTGGGTAACAGTGGGATGTCAACCGATGGCACAGCTTCAGCCCTCGACAACCCCCACCTGCACCTTACCATACCTATCATCATTGTCAGAGTCTGTATGGACACTAACATCAGTTTGCCTGCAGGAGGGTCCCTTACTTTCAGACCTGTATGTCATTGCTTACCTCTACACACACGCATGCACACACACTTACAGGTGAGGTGGTACAAAGATATTACCTTTCATTACCCAACTGTCAACATGCATGACATATGGCAGTCAACAGCATGCACTGCAGCTATATATATATATATATATATATATATATATATATATATATATATATATATATATATATATATATATATATATATATATATATATATCCCTGTTACCAACATTATACATCTCTGTGATGCATGAGTTGTGTTAAAAGGTGATACCCATTCCCCTGGAACACACTTCACCCATGTACACAGTATTGCTGTGCACTTGTTCAACACCCTGCCATGTACTGTGCACCATACCTCACAAGTGTACACACCATTGCTGAATGTGTATATGTTTGGCAGTTATGTTTGCTCTGTTGCTTACAGCCCCTATGTGTTTGTCTGACACATACCTGGGTTGATAAGAGAACAGATGTCAATAGTGAATGCCTGATGCCCGATTTGCAGATCTCACCATCAGCAGTGCATATATGAGCAATAAAATCCAATTATACTGACAACCTCCAAAGCTTACTGTGGCTATGAGGAGTGTACGCACCCTTATTGACATGCCATCCTCTTCCCTGATATGCCATGACATCACAATACTGCATATGTTAACATTACACACACCTGATATGTGACATATGACATGCACAAATGCTGTATCAAACAAGTGTATTAGTAGTGCAGATGTTGATTGTGATGCATACAATATGTGATTGCATAAGGGTGCACACCCTTAACATGATGGTTTGTTGCAGCACCTATTAAGTGGACCACAGCAGTCACTATTCCCGGAAGGTGTATACTAGCATGGCCCATCTTCACTTGCCATTATTTGGTCACTCTGCCCTACAAATGTCCCCCAACTATGCCATATTGCAAGGTCAGTTCATATGCACAGCTCTTGGAGGTCACGCAGTGCCTTCACTAGTGCTGTGGAGTTAGGGTTATGTCTGGCACAATGCATGACCTTGACTGTGTTCAGATACAGCCAATCTTAGCAAGCTTTGGATGTATGCTTCATTTCACTGTTGTGTTTCAGGATGACACCCCTCCCCATCCTCAGCCATTTTGCAGATGCTTGACAACTATGGGCCACACATGGGTGTCATACCTCTCAACCTTGTAGAGTAAGGAATCTGGACAAAGCCATAAAAAAGCGGTACAAATAGGGACAATTTTAAAATATTGATCTTACAAAAAGTTGATAGAATAACATGTTTTTCATTAACATGAACTTTCTAAAGGGTATGAAGTCTAAAACTCAAATGTCTGACTTTATTTTTTCACTTCAATCTTTAATGATTTGTCATTAATTTGCCAGACAACCACAATTTTATGAAAAATCCATCAAACATATAAGGCAAAAATCTGCACATTATACGGAAATCTGTACAGTTGAGAGCTATGATGAGTGTCATTTTGCAGTGTCCCAAATTCAGAACACCATGTCTACCAGCCTAGTTCCTGCTAATGAATAGCAAACCTACAGGTTTACACTGGCACCAGCAAGGTACAGATGAGGATGGTAGGCCTGAGGTAGAGTGAGGTGTTGCTTGTGCAGCACATGTATCTTTATTAATACTGTCTGTAGGTTTCA
>NC_056739.1:1601595783-1601648283 GCF_019279795.1 Protopterus annectens
TTACTGTCATATACACAGTTCTGTTTGTTAGTGTGATAGTGACATTTTAAGTTAAGCATTGTTATGCAACAGATACATTTACATTGTGATAACTAATACTTTTCCCCCAGGGGTTGAGTACAGAGTGCAATTAGAGGCTGTGAACTACATCTGTAATTAAGTGCTGATTTGTTCTTATGTTCAAGGCAAGTGTTTTTTTTTTTTACTGTTATACTACTTGAAGGCCTTAGCCTGGACAGCAAAGTATGCTATGTTTTTCACCTTACTATATCAAATGTTTTGTTTGAGAGTTGCATTAATCAGTTACTATGTATTTCAAACATCTAACTGCTACAAGAAATGGCATAAACAATTGAATAGTACACAAATAAACATTTCTGTGTATGCAAACTTGTGTGTGGTGTCGTCCTTTGCATTGTGTGTGGGTATATGTTTCATGCAATAATTCTCATTTGTAGGAATGAATCCAACACTGGCCATTTTAAAAGGTGGTAAATGTAGGAATAATGGCTGTTTGATATGCTGTGCACCCTCTGTATATACTCTTCTTATACATATCTATAAGTACTAATATCTTTATATGTGCATATGTGTGTGTGTATATATATATATATATATATATATATATATATATATATATATATATATATATATATACACATACATATACATATATATATATATATATATATATATATATATATATATATATATATATATATATATATATATATATACATACATACATACATGCATAAATCTACATATATAAATACATTTTCCCTACTGTTGAATGACTGTGCTTCACAATATGTTTGAGAAAACATCACATTTATGTACAGCTCAAATAGTGTAGTGGTACATAGTTGTGGCTATGGTGTGCAGGGTTCAAGACTTGCAAGGGCTTATTGTTCTGCTGCTGGGCAGAACAAGGGCTGTTAGATACAGTGGACAACAGTAATATGTTGTGAAGCCAATTAGACCAGATTACATATGTCCAGTGGGCATGTGTGCGAAATGGACAGTTATGTATGGGGTGAGATTTTTTTTTTGGGAACCGATTGCTCTTTTTTTAAGGTGAGAGTGGGATGTTGGGGAAGGATAGTAGGTATATTTGGGGAGGTAGGTTGGGTAGGAAGACAGACAAGACAGCATACAGAGGCGGTATATGACACATGTGGGGGGTAAACACCTTGGACGGGGAGGGGTGTTAGGAAGTTGGAAGCCCATGAGCCCCCAAATGGAGACAATGGGACTGAGGTCCCCACCCATGGGCAGTCACCACTGCACATTCATAGCCCCAAAGGTGGCTTTGCTGGGGACAGGGAAGGAGATGAAAGCTGACCCTCTAAATGCCCCACACAGCCCTCAAGCTGGCATAGCAGATCTCCAAACTCCCTGCGGAGCTCGCTATGCACCAAGCCCTGGACCTGACTACGAGTGGCAGTTTCCTGTCCACACCCGCTTCAAGGGGGGGCAAGCCCCATCTCCTGAGGTGGTTTCACCTAAAGGTTGTGCAGGATCAGCGGACAAGGTCGTCCCGGGGTGGGTCCCAGATGTGCTGGTGCCCGGTGCCATGGCCAAATGAGGTGGGTCTGCTGGGACCAGCCTTCCCAATCGTGCTATGGTGCTGCAGTTTTAAAACATATGTGGGTTAGTAATAGTCAACACATTCCAGGATTAGTTATAACAGCATGCATAGATATTCTCATTAACCCAAAACACCAAATTTGGAACAGTTGCATATTAAACAGAACACATGCATATATGGAGCCACAGTGGCCATTACAACAGCATGCAGATTACATTGATAGCAACAGGCCACCAATGATAGTATTTCAACATGGAACATTAATAGAAACACATTTCAATATTTTTTGAACAATAGGACATATGTCCCAACAGTAGGTTTGGTATAAACATACCCATTGATTTGTGTATTTAGATTATTGTTGCAGATATGGTGGCGGGGAGGGAGTGATGTCAATTAACAACTTATATATCCCTGGAGTTCTCACAACTTTAATGCTCATTGCTCTAATCAGTAAGGTACAGGTATTATTACACTACCCTATGGCTTTGGTTTGGCCAATGGTATGTTTGTAAAAAAGTGTATACTTCAACTGTCTTATAGCAAAATTCTACATCTCTTACCTGGTATACCTGTGGAGGGAATGTTTGTTAACAATACCTGACTGTTTCTACACATATTCCCATATTCCGAGTTAATATTATCCACATACCTTTCAATCTCTTATTCCACACACTCTGGTCAAAATTTGACAACATGGGGGTGGAAATGGGACATATTTTGAATATTGCTCTCATAAACTTGGAGGGTTGATAGAGTGACAGAATTTGTTTTCATATACATTTTCTGAATGTTTTGAGGTCTGAAAATCAAATGTATGTCATTATCTGCAGATTACAAATCTGAGATCATCCCACTGATTTGCCACGAGGACAGGGAACAGGCAGAAAATATGACCCAATTATCTGGACATTCTGAAAGGATGTGTACAGTTGAGAGGTAGGATTATGCATACAGCTTACTACCACTCCCAGGATTCAAACCATGGCTGTCTCTGCTAAATATACAACAATTTAAGTCACAGTAGAGTGTGCTATTTGGATATTGCTATCTATCTCTTCAATGTTTTCTGTCTAAGTCTCTCGTGGTTGTGCAATCTGACCTTGTAATTACAACAGTCTTATACAGACATTCCTAGACATTTTTATTATGTAGCACAGTGTGGGTAACAGTGGTTAATACAACATTAGTATTCAGAGAATGCAACATTAAAAATGCCATACAATATCAGACTAAACACTACCAGTCCAGGATTTCAATCTTTATTGGCAGGCATAGTTTTCTTATCTGACAGACCTGTGGAGGGAATGTTTGTTAACACTACCTGAATGTTTCCACACATACTACAAGATTCCGAGTTAATATTATGCACATGCCTCTCAATCTATTAATGCACACACTCTGCTCATAGCTTAACAACATTGGGGTAAAATGAAACATATTTTGAATATTGCTCACATAAACTTTTGGTGAGTTGCTTGAGTGACAGGATTGTTTTCATATACATTTTCTGAAGGTTTTGAGGTCTGAAAATCAGATGTATGTCATTATTTGCTGCCTAAAATTCTGAGATCATCCCAATGATTTGCCAGGGGGACAGGGTAACAGGCAGAAAATCTGAGCCAATTATCTGGACATTCTGAACAAATCCGTACAGTTGAAAGGTATGATTATGCATACAGCTTACTACCACTCCCAGGGTTCGAACTATGGCTGTGTCTCGTAAAAATAAAATAATTTAAGTCATAGTAGAGTGTGCTATTTGAATATTGCAGAATATCTTTACTGTTTTCTTTCTAAGTCTCCCTCGGTTGTACAGTCTGACCTTGTGATTACAACAGTCTTATACAGATATTCCTATACATTTTTATTATGTAGTACAGTGTGGGTAACAGTGGTTAATACAATATTACTATTCAGAGAATGCAACACAATAAATGCCATATGATACCAGAGTAAACACAACCAGTCCAGGATTTAGAGCTTTATTGCCAGGCAGTTACAGTTTTATTTAAATACAACCTATATGGGACTATTACTGTCATATTATCTGGTTTATTTAGTACAACCCATACACAAAACAGTTTTTATACTGGCAGTTGACTTTTTACTACTTTTATATTTATTTGGTATGACTACTATAAGCAGGATTGTTACTCACCAGCCTTGTGACACAGCCTTTGCAGCCTACTCGCATGGGCTTCCTGATTCACAGTGCACTCAGCTGCAGCTAGAGAAATAGAGAAATATTTAGCCATACCTATCCATCGTATACACAGGCTGGACATTATTAAACAGTTACTGGTATGAGTACTTACACACTGCTGGGATATTACCCCTCTGGCTAGATTCCTGGATCCACTGATCCAAGAGCTCCTTCTTCCTCCATTTCAAATCAGCATAGTGATGCCTGACCTGCTCACCAGTCCTGGGGATACCAGTGGCACTGGTGAGGTCATGGGCGAGACGGTCCCAGGTGTCCACTTTATAGTGGGAGCCCTGGTACTGGCCCTGCAGCAGTCTCTCATCATGTTTTTTTACTGGGAGTCCTACCATGCCCTTGGACTCCTGGATGTCCCAGCACTGCACCCAGAAGCACAAGCTCTCTCCAGCTCCAGCCATAGTCCCTACAGTGGGAAGCTGCAACCAGTTATGAGCTGTATTCCCCCCTGTGGGGTTTAAATACGGCTGATTTCCCACCCTTTGCAGTGATTGTACAGTTTTGAATATGCTGAGCTAAGCTAAGCTATGGGCAAACCTGCTTAGCTAAGGTTGGCATTGCTTAAAGGGGCAGGTAAAACACTGCTTACCAATGGGCAAATCCATTTAGCTGGGCTACTCATTGCTTAGCAGTCATAGTTACACAATGCTTACACCTGGTAAGCAGAGCTGTGCAATGCTTAGCATTGCTTATTTTTCATTTTATAAACTATCTGCTGTATGGCATCGATTCATCATTCATTCCATATTACAAATTTGTTTACTGTCCCTGACATCCCTCAATGTGCTTTCATTACATTTATTCATGTGTGACTATACTCTGTGGGGCACTTGTGTTTATATGGGGATTTCACAGATTTATTACACTGACACCTCACATCTGCACCTAATGCAGTAATCTGATTGACAAATATACAAATATATGTTATTTAGTAGGTAATACAAAAAAAATTGTTTATGCACTGCTGTCACATTTAAAATGTAAACTGGTTACAGTAGGGGATTGAACTGGGAATGGCTGCTCGTAAAGCATACTCTCTTACCACTACACTATTGCAATACTACTTATGTCAGATGTCTCTTGTTATTTAACTTCTTGTGCTGTTTAAGCTGGACTAAGCATAGCTAAGCAATGGGCACACCTGTGCAGCTATGCTTAAACTTTATCGCATTTATAAAAAAAAAAGTTTTGTTGTGTTATTTTAGCTATACCCTTCAGAATATCCCTGCTAATGCTAAACCTGTTATTTTATCAGATTTCTGCTTCATGGTGGGCATACCTCTCAACCTCTTGGAGCAAAAACTGTGGACAAACCCTAATCTGATGGGGAGACAAATAAGGACAGATTTTAAATATTGCTCTTACAAACTTTTAGACAGTTGATGATAGATCTTGCATTAGCATGGATTTTCTGAAGGATGTGGAGTCTTTTAAACTCAAATGTTTATCATTATTTAATGACTTCAATCGTCAGCTATTTTCCAGACAGGTACATATTTTAGGAGGAACACACCAAAATATGGAACAAAACTGTGGACATTCTGTGAAAATCTGTACAGTTGGGAGGTATCCTGACATGTTGGGGGTGTTATGAGCATTCTTGCTCATTTTAATTGCCGAAGGGCAATTCTGGAGTACAGGGGCATGTGTACTGTAAGAGCTCTGCTCTCAGACACACACCCTGCACTCGTACACGGTTCCGTGTTAGTTTAAGAGCTTAGGCAGTGAGCCTTCATGAATATGCAAGGTGTGCTGCTGTGCAGGAGCAGTCCCTGCTGTGCAGGAATAACTTATTCCTGCACAGCTGCTTGCTGAATCCCAGAGTATAACTCATGCATATTTTTACCTTCTAATGTTGTAAGTACTGTACTGAAAGGTACAACAAATACCCGCACCAGATTTCCAAAAAAGTAAAAATAAACAACTGAGGGAGGGAAATCAAGACAAGAGGCATCACTACATGCAACCTGAAAGGAAAAGTTTAACATATTGAGCTAATTGTACAATTCTGCAAAAAACATGCCCTGGGATTCATTAAACCCTACATGGAGTGTAGGAATAGTGTTGCAGCTGCTGCATGGAATATGGCCTCTGAGCAATTCAGCAAATAGCTGATCTGATATGCATGAGCTTGGCAGCATTATTCCTGCATGGACACCACTGCCTAATGCTAATTACCTCATTTGCTGGTAAAAAACATGCAAATGAGATGAATTAGCAATTCAGCAAACAGGCAGGTGTCCTTGCAGGAAAGTGTAAGTAGCAGAAATGTGTTCAGTTACTAGCTGAACACATTTCTGCAAATTAGAAAATGGAGGCATGACAGCTCATAATAACGCATGTATTATATCTAGTAGGCATGCCATACCTTTACTAGCTTATTAGTCTAGCACTTTACCAGAATTCTTGTAGCAATGATAGTAGCACACAAAAGTGCTACCAGTACTAAACGTTCTACAAGGAAACAGCTCTAGCACTTATTATTAATGCCCACCCCTCCAGGCATGTCTAAAGGTCAGTTCCCTGTGATTTCTCCTATTAACCTGGTGAATCTGGGCATCCTGAGGCAATGTAGCAACTGCCTCATGTACACCGACAACCCTCTGCTCTTACCTCCCAACACTCAGACTTGCAAGAGATTCAGTTATATATCCAAAGTGGAAGCCATGCACTCTCCAGCCAAGACCAAAATAGCTGGTCAAGAGGAGATGGTCAACACTTGCACCACACCACATGGAACACATAGCCCTCCAGAACACACACCAGCATGGCCTTCATATAAAAACACAAACTACACACCTTCACAGAAGCTCTCAATAAAAATCTACCCAAAATGCAGAGGCCTCCAAGGCAGAAACGCACTCGACCACCACAACACAACACTAATTACGAGACACATAACTCTCCTAGACAGTGTGCCACTCAACCAAAGCCCCTAAGGCAAAACAGCATGCCCCACAAACTAGTTATAGGTGACTCGATATTGTGGTACACTGATATCCCACTCACTAAGTTGAATAAGGGGAAAGTAACAGTCAGCTGCCTGTCAGGTGCCAGGATCCATGACATGATGCATGCACTCAGATCCCTCAATAACAGGTACAAATATAACTGTCATTGTACATGTGGGTGTGAATGACCTGAGACGTACCTCTCTGGACTACATAAAAAGAGACATGGAGGAGCTCCTGGATTATGTAGCCCAGGCGCGTATGACCCTAGCTCTGAGCAGCATCCTACCATCACCCAGAATGATACTACAGTGCAAGCAGAAAATGATTGATTTCAACAACTGGCTAAGTTTCTGGTGTCATTCTAAGGGGATCCAGTATCTGTCTGCCTGGGATGACATGATTGACAGACTTCGATGCTTTTCCAGAGATGGCCTGCATATCTGTCACCCCTGGGCTTCCAGATACTGGCCAATGCTCTTGCTGCCCCTACAGTGCCTTTTTCAGGTGGTGTTCCAAAGACCATATTACCACTGTAACAGCCACAAACAAATGCAATCTGAGGGTCATGCTGCTCAACGCTTGAAGTCTAAATCTCAAAATGCACTCGTTCAAAGCACTCCTTAAAATGGATCAAAATTTGTGCTGTAACAGAACCTGGTTCAAGGCAGCAGAAAGCACCCCTGCACTATCAGGCTGCAACTCATTCCACACCTTTCAGCCCCAGAACTTGGACCAAAGCACCAAAGATGGTGGTGTTTCCATATTCATAAAGGATGCGCACACCTCCAGACTGGTGGCCCAACATAATGCACCAGAGATACTTCAGGTGCGGCTAACATTGGGTAAGACAGCAATTCAGGTTGTAGCCTGCTATAGGTCCCCAACTATGTCCCAAGACTCACACTGCACATTCCAAAGCACCGTGGAGAATATTAGGGTCCAACCTAACACTCTCATACTGGGCTACTTCAACTACCCTCCATTAACTGGAAAAACTACTCATGTACCAATACACTTGCCCAGTGTTTCCTGGAATTCATTAATTCCAATGCCCTGGACCAGCTCATTCTTACCCCCACTAGAGGTAGCAACATCCTTGACCTGGTCATTACTAACATGGGCGACCTTTGCTCTACACCAATAGTCAACTCCTCCCTGGTTAGATCAGACCATATACTAATCACCTTGGAAATCCACATCCCTCCCACCCCCCACAAAGGTAACCACCATAAAAAACTTCTCCAAAGCTAGGTTTGGGCTCCTAAAAACAGAGGTGGCTAACTTCACGGCACCCATGCAAATTGAGAATAGTTGCATGACCGCTGAATCATACACCAATGCACTGTACAAACACATGCACAAATGCATGGATCTCGCCATACCCAATAGAACCAATATCCGCTCCCCCCAAAAAATGAAGCCAATATGGTGGTTTCCTGCCATAAACAAACTGTACAATAGAAGGAGGAAACTGATTTATATTAAGGTGAAGTCCCAAGAATGGAAAAGCTCCCTTATCAGCCTCAACAAAAAGTTGAGATCTCTCATCAAATCCTCTAAAGCTAGCTATGAAAACAGAATTGCAGCAGATAGTAAAGGCAACAGCAAGGCCTTATATATTTATGTAAATAATCTCCATGGCAATACCTATATTTGCTCGGAGCTACTGCACAATGGTACCTCCTATACCGAACCAACAGATATTGCCAATATACTGGCCGACTGATTCAGTGCCAACTTTAACCCTCTGTCTCTCCCAAAGGACCAATCACAATACCAATAGATTGTCAGGCACCCGGTATTACTGCTGCACTGGTGTAAACAGCACTGTCCAAGGCCAATAATATAGCTTCTATGGGACCTGACAATATCCCTGGATGTGTTCTACATGAGCTACAGAGTGAACTGGCACCTCACCTGTATGCCCTGTTCAATCACAGCCTCACCTCAGGCTTTGTCCCTACCAAATGGCACACTGTTGCAGTCATCCCTCTTCACAAAGGAGGAGTAACTACAGACCCTAGGAACTATCACCCCATTAGCCTGACGAGTCTGATAGCAAAACTATAGAACGCATCATCATGGAACTAATAAACAAAGATATAGGGAATCTCCAAACTCTGGATCCCACACAGTTTGGTTTTGTGAAGGGTAGATCATGCCTGCTCAACTTGGTCAACTTCTTTGAGTCAGTCACCAGACCTGTGCATGAAGGCAAGGTGGTTCATACAGCCTACCTTGATTTGACCAAGGCCTTTGATACCATTCCCCACTCAGGAATCATAGACAAACTCACTAAGCTAGGCATCAACCCCTATATCACCAGGTCGATTGCAAACTGGCTCACAGATAGAACCCACATTGTGAAAGTAGCTGACTCCAAGTCAGACTGATGACCAGTCATGAGTGGAGTCCCACAGGGTTCGGTCCTGGGTCCTCTCCTGTTTATCTACTTCTCTGAAGCCCAGGCCAACACAAAGGGATTCTGGCTGACAAAGTTTGCAGATGAATACAAGTTGGGAACTATTATTAACTCCCCAAGAGATGTTGATACAGAAGGGTCTCACTCAGACCAATGACTGGTGTCAGAACCATGACCTTAATCTCAATGCCAAAAAATGTGCCATTATCCCCTTTGGGAAAAACCCAGTTCCCAAGAATTACTACATTGATGGTAGTCTATTGAACACAGAAGGCATTATGAGAGATCTGGGAATACAGGTTGACAGCAACCTCTCTTTTGGCCACCACATTGCCACTGTGATCAGAAAGTCCTTCTATGTGGCACATCTCATTACTAAGGGTTTTGCATCCAGGAAGATAGAGGTCATTGTCTCCCTCTACTCTTCCCGCTTTAGGCCAATCATCAAGGACAATGCATCATTTGGCATGTACCTCACTAGACACCAGCAACAACTGGAGAGGCCACAAAAGTACCTCACAGAGAGGATCCTAGGCCTTAAACACTTGTCCTATATGGACAGACTCAAAAAATTCCAACTATTCTCTGTCTCATATCACCTACTTAGAGGCAATTTCTGCTGACTTACAAAGCCATGTCTGACCCAGCTCTGTTAGAAATGCTACATCTAAGGAAATCCCAATCCCTCCACACTACACACTCCAGAGACCTCAACCTCATTACCACAATCAACTGAACATGCTGGAGGGACAGGTTCATAACACAGAGAATGCCCATGCTATGGAATAGACTTCCCATACATGTCAATCAGAGCACCTCACTGGCCCTCTTCAAGAAAAATCTTGATGAGTGTATGGGAAATAGAAAATTCACTGCAGGGATCACTCCAGTGGCTCTTCTAGACAGAGCCACTGGGAACTAAGGTCAGGTGACATGATGCCAGGGTAATCCTATGGGCTACACTTGTAAAGGCTCAAGGGCCATTAGCCTAGAACACAACTAGAACCTATAAATAGTTTCAGTTCTTTAAAATAAAATTTTTTTTGGGCTAATCTCGGTCGTTTAAGCATAGGGCAGCAGCGCACAAACGGGATCGTGCCGAAAATAAAAAAAAGGGGATAAAAATCAGTTTTTAAAGAAATCTGCATTTTGCCATTATAGTCAATGGCATGCAGAATAAAAACAATACCAGGGAATAGTGGTTGCTAAGGGGAAAGGCCCAGTCTAAGTGTAACTATGGAGTAAGGCAGTGGTGTATGCAAATAAGGGGATTTATACTGAATCACAAATTTCTTCTAAGTGTCAGACTGCCCCTAACCCTGTAGGTGCTCTAACACCACCGTGTAGACAGGAGGAGCAGCTAACATGTAAAGGGGGTGTGCCATGCTTGCTGTAAGCACATTGGAGCTCAGTGGCCTGTTTGCCCTTAGCTAAGCACAGCTAAGGAAGTGGGTGTGTCTGAGGCTGTATTGTCTTATTCCATGAAATACAGAGTGTGTTCACATCCAGGGAGGGCCAGTTCTGCTTAAAGCTATTTACATTAGCTAAACAGGTGTGTGCGGAGTGCACCGGGCCTAAAAAAAAAAAAAAAAAAAAAAAAAAAAAGTAATAAAACCGGGAAAGTATCCACAGAAACTCCTCCAAACAAAATTTATTGAACTGTAGCGCTTTCGTCCGCTCAATGTCTGGACTTCATCAGAATAATAAAACAAACCACATAGTCAGCTAAAATACATAACAATCCTGCCCCCAGTTAGCTACTGTGAAGCAGTAAAAGTTACACATTATACAAAACTGAAATGATGAAACAGGAATGGAACTAAACACATGAACAAATATACATTAAAAACAGTTTTTAAAACAGTAGCATAGATTTCAATTTTAAATAACTAGAAATTGAAATAACATCATTCAGTCCTGGCTTACTCCCAGCAATGTAAAATGATTTTGGAAGGTACGGAAGTGTTTATATATGTGTATGGTTTTATCAAATTGAAGAGGATGTTCAATTGTGACAGTAAGGGGGTGATATATGCTGCAATTTGCCGATATTGTACTTGTTTTTACATCGGTAAAACCATTAGGCAAGGTATAGAATCTATCAGCATGGTTATGACATCAGCAAAAAGGTTGAGTGTAATGCTCTTTTTAAACATCTTAAAAATTGTCCAACACATTTGTTTAAATTCACAGTCATTGATGGGTTGGAAAATGATCCAAGGGGTGGACCTTGAGATATTCTTTTAGAATATTTGGAACTGAAGTGGCAGCTCAGATGCAATGCTGGGTGTATACCATGACTGAATGATGTTATTTCAATTTCTAGTTATTTAAAATTGAAATCTATGCTAGCATTTTAAATAATGTTTTTAATGTATATTTGTTCATGTGTTTAATTTCATTCATGTTTCATCATTTCAGTTTTGTATCATGTGTAACTTTAACTGCTTCACAGTAGCTAATTGGGGGCGGGTCTGTTATGTATTTTAGCTGACTACGTGGTTTATTTTATCATTCTGATGAAGTCCAGACATTGAGCAGATGAAAGTGCTAAAGTTCAATAAATCATTTTGTGTGGAGGAGTTTCTGTGGATGCTTTCCTGTTTTTACAAGTTTTTAGTTGTTGGTTTTGTGTAAAAAGAGGAAATAGCAGAACTGTTTACAATTGAGCACCAGGTATGTGGGGCAAGCAATGGGGCTTAAACGTGGAGGAGATGGGAAGGGGAAACAGCAGAAGGAAGGAAATCAAGGAGAACTACCATAGCTGTCAGGTGGAATGTATCAGAATCAGCCAATTACACAGGCAGCAGCCCAGCGCACTACTATAAACTATGCTAACATCTTTCAGTCTGTTTTTTCCAGCAAACTGTACATCACTGGTGTACACATTAGAGGGAATTTTAAACTGACAAAACTAACAAAACATGTTAGGGGCTGCTGTTGCTCTGATCTATCAGTATGTGCTAGAGACTGAGGGTGGTGAGGAGGATATTGCTGACAACCAACTCAGACCGAGAAGGAGGAGAAGAGTGTTCAGACCCAGGGTAACCTGCCAGGGGCTACATGATCTGGAGATAGTAGAGCAATACAGGGTGGAAAGGGATATACTCTAGCAGCTAGTTGAGCTCTGCCGGCCTTGCCTCAAACCCAGAACCAACAGAGGGGAACTCATCCCAGTGGATACCAAGTTATGTGCATCCCTAAGAATACTAGCTACAGGTACTTTCCAAAGACCAACTGTGGATATAATGGGGTCCGTACAGGCATCAGTGTCCAGGATACTCTACCAGTTCCTGGATGCCATGCAAACACATGCCGCTGAGCACCAGAAATATGCATTACTTCCACCATGTACCAGAATACCTGGAGGTACTGTGTGCCAAAGACTGCACACACATCCACATCAAAGCACCACCCAGTGACCAGGGTAGGGTCTACCTAAGCAGCAAGGGGTTCCACTCCATCAACCACCAGGTCATGTGCGATACCCAGGGCATTATCATGAATGTATGTGCTGGCAGCCCTGGAAGCTATCACGACTCCCACATCTGGCATTCATCACAGCTGTACTAAACATTTGCCAGTGAGGACATCTCATATGGCTACCTGGTGGGGGATGCTGGCTAAGCACTTGAGCCGTGGATGATGACACCCATCAGAAATACACACACACCCACACAAGAAGGCCATAATGAGGCGCACGCACAAACCAGGATCATTATAGAGCGTGTGTTTGGGATGCTCAAGTGTGGTTCTGCTGCCTTGACATATCTGGTGGAGCCTTGCAGTACTCTCCAGCCACATATGTACACATGTTCATAGTATGTGCCATGCTACACAAAATGATCCTGCAGAAACATCTGCAACAGGAATGAAGTGGGGAAGGGCCACACAGCCCCCCACCATTGCCAAGGTCTCCACAGGTACAGAGGGACTCAGAGAAGGAACATCCTGAGCCTACTCCTGTAGGCAGATGGAGGCATGACCAGTATGCCCAGTTCTTGGCAAAGCAAACTTCACACCAACTATACCTTACCATGTATAGGCAGTGTACTGTGTGCATCTGACATAGTCAGCCCTGAAGCACCATCCTCACAGCAGCCTAAGGCACAAGGTAAGTCAGTCTCCTTAACAAAATAAATGAATGGAGTGGAATGTTCTGATAGCATCTCTATGGAATTGATTCAAGCATGCAAGGGAATGGGGTGGCTTACTGGGATAGCAGCAGATAACTGACAGTTCTGTGGGGCAGCAGGAAGTGTATTCCCAGTACTGGCCTACCCACACCATGCAGTACCACCCTAGTCGACAAATACCACTGCAGTATATGTGGTGAGTCATAGGTCACATGCATGGATGTCAAAGTGGGGATCCCATACCCACACCCAGCCTCATCCAGCAGATCAGCTGTAGAAAACCATACAGAAATGTCTGGCAAAGGCCCCCACATGGCGACATCCATGAAATCCCCACAGACAGACTTTTACACAGTGATATCACAGCAGGTCAGGCAGTGGCAGTATGGCCTTGAAAGGTAAGAAGTCTGAAACTACAAATGTTTATGCCAGAACAATCTGATCTGTGGTCAGTACTGTTCTGCCTGTAGTCTCAATGACAGGGCACACCACTATGCTAAATGGGACCAGAATTTAAGCAAATATCAGTACAGTCTCTGCAAATGTGTATTCTGTACAAATGTGTCACCCCCTCCACAGTCCCATAGAATGCAGTAACCTGTCCCTAGCCTTAAGCAGCATCCAGCCATCAACTAGAGTGATGGCTCAACACAAACGCAGTTGTCAGTAACACCCACAGTTAACTTACTGGTACCATTCCAGGGTTGTCCACTGCTGGTAGCCTGGGAACATATGATCATCAGAATGCACTGCCTTGCTACAAATGGCCTGCATCTGTCACATCTGGCATGCAGGTCTGTGGCAAATGCCCATGCCACACCCACAGTGCCCTGTTAGGGAGTGTCATGGGGTCCATAATACCAACATAATTCAGTCTACAAAATGCAAAGAAAGGCCATGCTGACAACTGCTAGGAGAAAACCTGCCAGTGTCAGAGAACCAGAAATTTGGACATAGCTACGAATAATAGGGTGAAAAGGGTCCAAAGAGAAGGACACATTTGAAATACTGCTCTAATAATGTTATAAAGTTGATAGAATGATTGTAGTAGCATGAAATGTCTGATGTGTATGAAGTGTGAAACTGCAATGTCAACTGTCACTGATATCTGACTTCAACCCTGAATGACTTGTAAAACAGTTTTCCTTGAAAACCATACTTATTTGGACAACCAACAAGACATACGAGTCATGGATGTGGACATTCTGTGATACTCCATACAGTTGACAGGCAGGGCTAGCAGTCTAAACATGGGAATGCACTCATTGCAGGCAGTCATAACCCTGGAAGATGGTGACATGTCTGCTCCCACAGAATCCTGACCCACAGCCATGAGGAGTAACACACCCTTCCCTGATCACTCATCCTATGCAACATCCTGACCCCAGAATGTGGCCAGCCTAGCAAAATGAGGTGGGCCACACATATATGTGAGACAAACACACACCTCCAGGCTGGTCAAACAGTCTTACACACACAAGACCCTACAAATGTAGTCAACCTTTGAGAAGACCCCTGTGTATAGTACTGGTAGATATAGGCAAACATACCTGACCCAGGACACCCCCCCACATATTTTCCCCCTACAAATCTATCCAGAGTCTGCCTCTCACCCTGATTCTATCTGACTTATATTACCCAACTGTGGACTGGAAATCAAACCAGGCCAGAAGAGAAATGCACAGAGATTCCACCATTGTAATATATCACCAAGTTGCTGAACCATTTCCGCAGCACTAGCAGTCAATTGCTTGTAGGCACACCTCTCAACAGGCTGGATTGTCTGGCCCATAATCTTGGTGTGAGCATCATCCATCCTGCATCTCCTCTGGTGAATCACTGTGATGATCTGAGGGGGTATGTCATGAGGTACTGAAACAATACATGACAGTGTCAAATGACATATATGAAAGATGTCTGTTAAACAAACCTTGTAACCCTAGCAACCCATATATTACTGATAGAAATAGTTACAATCACCATATGGCCCATTGTCTCCCCATTTTGATAGGCTATCTCCAGATATCCTGCACCAACAGGTTGAGAGGTATGGCTGTAGCACAAAACAAACCTGACTGGAGTACAACAATCCCTGGAATGGAGTCCCACATGTACTATAGAAGGTCACACTGGGCATGCTCATACACTTAGAGAAATGTCAGTAGGATCCAGGAAAGAACAGGCTGTCCCAACCCAGTGCACTTCATATTGCTGTACTTTAGCAGGCCTGCAGATATCTGTCACCTTAGAAGTCCCTTTCATTAGGCCTCCACTCCATAAGCTCTGTGGCACATGCAATAACTGCATAACCCTATAGTACAAATAAGTAGTTAGGTAGGAATTATAATCTCACTCCTGGCAAATGTAACAGTGTGTGTGTGTGTGTGTGTGTGTGTGTGTGTGTGTGTGTGTGTGTGTGTGTGTGTGTGTGTGTGTCTGTGTGTGTGTGTGTTTACAAGTTAAAGCTTTTGGGTCCATTCAAACCCAGTACACTTTCCCTTTCCCTACTTTAGCAGTCCTGCAGATATCAGTCACCTTAGATGTCTCTTTTCTTCAGACCTCACTCCCTTAAACTCTGTGGCTCATGCAATAACTGTATCACATTAGAGTACAAATAACTACTTAGGTAGGAATTCTAATCTCAGTCCTGACAAATGTTAAACCGTGTGTGTATGTTTACAAATTAAAGCTTTTGGGTCCATTCAAACCCAGTACAACCCTATAAGCTCTGTGGCATGTGCGATAACTGCATAACACTATAGTACAAATAGTTAGGTAGGAGTCCTAATCCCAGTTCTGGCAAATGTGCATGTATATGTGTAGTTTAAAGTATTTTGTGGCCTCTCTCACCCAGTACATCACCCATTGCCATACTTTATAAGGGCTGGTGATGTTCCTCACCTTAGAAGTACTTTTGGACAACCTTCACCCTATAAGCTGCATGGCATGTGTGATAAATGCGTAACACGGAAGTATCAATAAATAGATAGGTAGGAGTTCTAATCTTAGTCCAGGCAAGTGTGTGAGTTTGAACAATATCCTGTCTGTGGGGGGTTGTTGTGTTTGTGTGAGAACCATATCCATTAGGGGGTGGGTTTTGCTACTTTTTGCTGTTGCCCACCCAGTACATGTCCCAGTGTCCACATTACAAGGCCCACAGTTATCATACACTGTAGAGGGACCTGTAGGCACTTTGCAGCCCTATAAGCATTGTGCAATGTGCAATAACTATGTGACAGTATGGAATAGATAACAAGATAGGCTGCCCATCTAATCCTTGGATATCACTCCCCACTCAGGAATCATACACAAACATAGTCAGGTAGGCAGCCACACCAACATCAGTAGGTGGCCTGCAAATTGTCTGGCAGAACCCACAGTGGAAAGCAGCAGACTATATTTCAGACTGCTGAAAAGTCAAGAATGGAGTCCCACAGGTTGTGGACCTGGGTTCCCCCATGCTTGAGATCCACACCTCTAAGGACCAGCCCAATATAAAGGCACCCTGGCTGATAATGTTTGCAGATGACTACAAAGTGGGTGCTATTATTACCCCCGCGTGAGGTTGACATCTTTCATAAAGGCCTCTCTGAGACCTATTACTGCTGTCAGAACTCTGGACATAAGCTCAATGCCAGATGATGTGCTGGTATCCCCTTTGGGTATGACATGGTTCCCATAAAGCAATACATTGATGGTAGTCCACTGAACACTGACGTCACTTCTCCTGACTCAGGGTGTTGAATCTGGGAAGTAAAAGGACAGTCTTTCCCTGTACACACCCCTCAGTAGGCCAATCAATGTGTACTATGGCCCATTTGCCATGTACCCCACTGGACACCAGCAACACCAGGAGAGGCTGCAAATTTACCTTACAAAGAGGATCTTAGGTACTACACACTTGCCCCATATGGACGGACTCCAACAACTGCATTGTACCGCTTTCTCATATTGGCTACTTAGGTGCGATCTCTGCCTGACATACATAGCCATGTCTGACACAACCCTGTCAGGAATTCTACATCCAAGGAAACCACTCTGTCCACACAACATGCCCCAGATACCTCAACCCCATCCTCACAATCAAAAGGGCATGCTGGAGGCACAGGTTCACAACCCAGAGACTGGCCACGTCATGGAATAGACCTTGCCAACACTCTGGTTATGGCAAGTGCCTGCACCCTCACTTGCCATAGTCACCACAGTAGAATGTTCCATGACACCACCCACCAACTGTCCATTATCTGTGGCCACAAGTGATGGGGTGTGTGTGGGCATTGTGACTGTGTGTGGGGATAAGGTTGACAATAGTGGGATGCCAACTGATGGCACAGTATCAGCCCCTGACAACTCCACCTGGGCCTCAATATGAGTATCATCATGGTCAGATTCTGCAGAGATACTGACATCAGTATCAGAGCAGGAGGGACTGCAGCCACCATGTCCACCTGTGAGGGAAAAACAAGATATGTAAATAACTACAAGCATTATAAGGTTTGCTGGTACACACACACGGACACACACAGACAGGTGAGGTGCCTTAAAGGCATTACACAGACCTCACATTAGCTGACTGGGGCCATTCATGACACACAGTCAGATAATAACATATACACTCTGGACGGACCCTCAACATCACACAGTGCAGCCCTTTCCAATTACCGTTACTACTAATATACACCTCTGGGATATGTGAGTGGTGTTAGTAGGTGATTGCCCTTCATCTAGCACACACTGCACCCATGTAAATTATTGCTGTTCACCTGTATAGCACTGTGGCAACTCCTACAGAACATACCCCCAACTGTACAGGGTTTTACTGAATGTCTATATGTGTGGCTCATATGTTTGGTCTGTTCCTCATAACTCCTGTGTTTGTCTAATACATTACTGAGTTGGCCTGTGGATTGGTGCCACTAAGAATGTCCTAATTGGAGGTGCAGACTGCATAACCTGCAGTACATGTATTTTAAAACAAAGCCGGTTACTGAAACAAATTTCCAAGTTTACAGTGGATAGAGTAAGTGTACACACACCTGTTAACATGCCAGGTTTTTGTGATATATCACATGAGACCTCAGAAATCAGGTCATAACATTGCCATCATTTCATATGACATACAACGTGTGCAACGCAAATGAAGAACATACAAATCAATTACAGGTAGCATCTGGTAACTGATATAGGTATAATAGACTGGTTGCATGAATGTGAACACCTTAAAAGTAATACTCTGTTAAAGCAACTTTTGATTTAATCACAGCATGCAGTCCTGTTGGGAAGGTGTCTTATCAGCATGGCACATCCTGACTTGCCAATGTTTGCACAATATCCCTTGCAAAATGGGTTTATATTACGTTATTGAACATTTACATGTTCGAACGTCATATGGTCGACCCCATGTAATTGAACATGTAAATGTTTGAACGTTTCAATGGAGATGTCTGTACAGTGCAGAAATGAAAGTTTTCCATTGTCTGCACTGTAGTGCGATCTTGGAGTTGGTATATTTAAAGAGCGGGAGGTGTACCTTTCAGGTAGTTTTTTTTTTTTTATTTTTGAATATTTAAGAGTTTGAACATATGGTGTTGACCACATGGTGTAAAAACTTTTAAGTATTCGATAATCTAATATACACCCTTGCAAAACACCTCCAACTATGTCAGATTGCAAGGGCATCCCCTGTGCACTCCCCTCTTTAGGTCGCCCTGCATATATCTTATAGGATGCAGGCTTGGGCTCTGATTCAGCCAGTGCAGAACATTGCATGTGTTCTGGTGAAGCCATCCTTTTGTCAATATGGATGTATGGTTTGGGCCATTGTTGTTTGCAAAGGTGGAATTCCTCACCATCCACAGCTATGTAGTAGACACCAGAATGTTTTGGAGCCACAAGGAACCAGTGTTTGGAACTGTTCATAATCCCCTCTAACTTGGCTACCAGCCCCAGTTCCAGCTTGTGAACAGCAACCCCAAAGCAGGACACTGCCATCCCCATGCTTTACCATGGGGATGGTGTTA
Source organism: Protopterus annectens (assembly GCF_019279795.1). Taxonomy (NCBI): domain Eukaryota; kingdom Metazoa; phylum Chordata; order Ceratodontiformes; family Protopteridae; genus Protopterus; species Protopterus annectens. The sequence continues at coordinate 1,601,615,128 of NC_056739.1, forward strand.
TTGTGGTGATGTGCAGTGGTGATATTGTGCCAAACACACCTGTCAGAATTGTGGCTGATGAGTACAACTGTGGTCCTATATTACCATAACACATTTTCCCATTTGCTTTGGAGACCTGATGTATTGTTTTCAGACTTTTTCCAGACATGGATATTGTTTGGTATGAGGAACTTCGGCCATCTTCCAAACCTACCCTATAGGCAGGACATATGGAGACCATGGAAGGTTATTGTGACATGTAGTACACACCCAGTACTTGCTGGAGATTCCTGCTACTCCTTCACTATTGCTGTAGGGCTCCTGGCAACCTCCCTGGCCAGTTTTGGTCTTGTATTCTCATAGACTTTGGTGGGATGTCCACTCCTTCGCAATGTCACTGTCGCCCCATATTTTCACTACCTTTTGATGACTGTCCGCACTGTGTTCCATGGTATGTGCAATGCTGTGGAAATGTTTGGGTACCCTTCTCCAGGCTGATACATCTCAAACATATGGTCCCTTAGCAGCTTTGTCAGCTATATGTGAACCATGGCTGTTGCTTTAGCAGGCAACTGGGTATATGTTAGGATAATCCTGGTAGGACAGCAGACCATTAGTTGAAGTTAATCAAATAGTCTCTGTAATTGTTGGCTGTTGTGTACCCAATAAGTTGTACTGCTGGAGTTGTATCGAAAGCTACCTCAGCATAGTACTAGCTTCAGCCTGTGCACACATATGCATCTAGGTTGTTGTACTATTGTTATGTGTCATTATTGTTCCCCTAACATATTTGCTTGCTTTACAATTGAATTGTACAGGTTATAGGTCACATGAAAGGTTGGCAGTATTCTGAACTTGTCTATTGTGCTCTCATTTTTGTATATCACACATACCTGGCATTCTAACAGGTGTGTACACCATTTATATGCATTGTATACCACTAATTTCCACAATATGACTCTAGTTTTGGGCCTCTTTCCTCCCATTTTGTCGGTCTTTGTCCAGGTTTCTTGCAATGACAGGTTGTGAGGTATGCTACAGATATGTGACATCTCCTGCAAATAGGCCCCTGTCATGACCACCATGATGCAATGCAGTAAACACCACAGGTGAACATGCAGATATTGCCAAATGGCAAAGTATAACAGTTGTGTGCATGGTCGCATGCATTAAGTTTAGCATGCATGAGGTACTGGTGAGCCACAACAGGAAAACTCCATACTTACTGGGTTCAGGCTGCTGTTCCATGTGCAGATGAGAGGGACCTATATAGTTGTGAGGGAGAGGTATGTTCAGCAGATTCACATTAGATATTGTTACAAGATGAACACTACGTTTCTGCACAGGTACAGTACACACTATGATATTGCACAATTTGCTGTCCTTCACCATAGATGTGAACTTGTGTGCATTACTACACCTCACCCACTAATCCATTTTGCACTGTCATACGCATTTAGAGACTCTGTAGAAGACAGTTTAAATACTATCTCATTACATTAATGTGCACTTTGGCCTTACCTGCATGCTCCTCATGTGTTGCCTGGGAGCCACCCACCTACACTACTGCTGTTTCCCGTGTTTGAGTTTGTGTGGGGGCTACCCAAGGTTGGCAAGGAGCTCCTCTGTTGCCGTAAGTGGGGCCTGTGTGGCTGCCCCCCTCATCACCGGTAGCAGTACAGTCCCTTGCTACAGCAGCAGCCCTTTGCCAGTCCTGACATATCAGGTCAGTTGCTCTATGCCTGACCTGATCGTATATGCGTCTATGATGGCCCAACACATTCACTCTCTGGATGATATCATCTGACAGGGCAGTCTGCTCCTGTAGATTTTGCCGGCTACAGCCAGAAAGGATGCCATAGTTTAACATTACAGCTTCTGTGATGGCTGCTGCTCTCTGCATTGGTGTAAGGTGTTTGCCGCTGCATGGCACCTGAAGGTCATACACAGGGAAACACATCACATGACCTCAGACATTGTCCAGAGTTCTTTACAGAGCCAGCACATGCATATGGACTATTATTAGTCACCACTTACAAACACATCATACCCCTGTACTTGGCAGCACTGTATGAACATGGATTTTACTCCTGCTTCTGACATGTCATGTTCTCTCAGTGTGGGCCAGTACACTGCATAAACCACCATTCATCATTCACGTTTGTGTAGAGGGATGACAGTGGTTGTGTTCTTTGTAGATGGGATGTCAATGGTGATCAGGCTTTGCTTGCATACAGTGTGCAATGGAGCTGGAAGCATATGCCTGGGTTCATGAAGGATGCAGACAGGAATGTTATCAGGCCCCAAGGGGACTTGCTTTTGGCACCTTTGATTGGGCAGTTTGAACCTGATACATGACGATGAGGGGAAGGGTGCATGTGCTGTGCATATCCACCTATACTGATGGTGATCCAGGGTGGTGATGTTTGCCTTAATCCTGGCTGAAGCAGGTTGGCTGTAGCTATGGTATGTGTGTATGTGCTGTGATTGACCACCATTACAGGGAGGGTTGGGTTGGTGCCTCTGAGACTGCAGACATATGTGAAGATGGCCTTGTGATTGCCCTTAGTAGATGTGTCCAATTTGTACTCATAGTTAGCCTTACAGTAATCCACCTGTGACCTATTATGCTCATTCAGACAAAGGTTTACATGCTACTTTGCCCTGTACAACCAATATAGCATCACATTATGAGCTTTGTGCATTGCTGCTGTCAGGCAAAGGGGTTTTCTCGATTTTGGTGGTGATAGGTTTTACAAGTAAGGTATTGCTGAGGCCATACAGCTATGTAGGTGATCGTATATCTGTTTGTAGTAGGCATGGATACAGCATCAGAACACAGTTGGCCACCTCTACAATTTCAATGTGATCATACCTCTCAACCTGGAAACATCAAAAATCTGGACAAAGTTCCATGAAAATAGGCACAAATCTGTATGCTGATTAATATAAAATTTGCATACACAATTTATGTAGCCCCACCCATCCCAATGGAATTATGGGGTACCAACTTTCAAATGCAAACTGAAGAACAGACAAGCAAAATATGGCCCTGGGCCTGGAACCTGTAGTAAATGGTAACCATTTTTTTTAAAATATGTAACGATGATGATCACTGGGAACGGAGAAGATGAACTTTAGGATTTTGTTTTGGGTGACTTGCAGTATGTGGGCTTTGTGGTAAAAGGCAGGGCATTTAATGGTAGGAGGCAATATTGTAATCTTAGCAAAGGAATATTATATAGTTTGCTAGGACCTCCAAAAGTCATTCTCCATGGGCTACTGATCAGTGGCGTAGCTTGAGTTTGTGCCGCTCGGGGATATCTTTGAGTTTGCCTGCCACTCTCCCCCCTCACAAAATCATGGTCGAATGGGGCCCACCAGCCCTCCCCCCTGCAGCCATTCCAACTTCCCATTACTTGGATATTTCTCCCCATTTACCATAAACAATGTAATGTGCATGCTGCTTTACTTCTATGATGATTATTTGGATTTCATTTAAAACTTTTATTTTACATTTTATACCACAAGCACTAACCGTCGCTGTCTTCTGTTAAACAAAGCAATACAGTCTCACAATGGAAATAGACTTAGCATTAAAACTTCTCTGCCCTTGAAATTCACATTCATTAAAACAGCATTCAAAGAAAATGCATCTGGCCAGTGGCGGATAAAAATTACCTTTCTTTGATACACCTTACTGATTTTATTAAATTACATTCCTTGTATAATGTGTTTTAACTTTATTGTTTTCAACTTTTTCCAGTTAGCAATGAAACAAAATGCATGAACTAATAATGACAAAACTGCCCAGTTCAGAACATTTCCATCATAAAAGTCTACTCAGACTTCTACAATTCACCTGTATCAGTAAATATGCACAATCGCTGCAGAAGTAAAAATCACCTAAATAATTCCACATGCACACACACACACACACACACACACACACACACACACACACACACACACACACACACACACACACACACACACACACCAGTTAAAGTGAGTGCAGCACAGTACAGCAAGCAACAGCTCTTATAAATAATAAAGTGCAGCACAGTACATACAATTTAGCCATTAAATAATACCCAGAGGCTGTGTAAATCTTGACCGTTAAGTAAAATGACCTGGACACCTCTAGCAGCTATAAGTAAACATGACAGTCATTGTATTGAGCAATGCACTCACACAGAGCTTTCAATAAAGTACATCATGATCATGAACATGAACACAAACTCAAACTAAGTGCCTGCAGAAGTGTAACATGAATCCAGCCGTTATGTAAATAAGTAAATCACAGAGCCTACATGAACAGCGAATGTTTCATTTAAGAAGTGCCGTGCCGTGCCTGCAGATTGAGCTGGTAGAAGTTCAGCTGTACGTATCACAGTTAATAAACATGAACGTTTCAAGCAGCAGCTCTTACACACACACTTTACACAAGCCTAACAATAGGAATCAGCTAACAGTGCTGTATTAAGTGGAGCAGTTGATATGACAGTGAGGACGTATTAACTGCTGCAAACGTCTGCATGAGTTTTGTTATATTTTATTACATGCATTTCAACAATTAGAAATGTAACAAAGGAAAGTACTTGTACAAGTGAAGGGAGAAAACACTGAAATGAAGCAGAGAATGCTAGTTCTGTCATCCCAGAGAATGTCAACTTGTCTTAAGAGTTTTTCTAAAAGTCTGAGGAAGGGAGACGTATTCTCGAGAAACCCACACCATTAACTGCCATTCCTGAGCAAGAGATAAAAGTGAAACTTGAAGAGAGTTTCTGGTGGCATTGCACTCAAAAACATGCTGCCCAGCAACGACGACCCTTCATCAAGTCATGGAACAGATGGTCATGGGTACATCAACTGCTGTAAACTAACCATAACTTCTCTGCTGCAGTCATGTAAACTTCAATTAAAGTGAATGCAGCATAGTGAACACACACACACACCAGTGACTTGTGGAACACTTACCTGCAGCAGTGTTCTAAATGTACTGATTTTTTTTCCCTCCCTCTGGGTCGTAATTCCCTTGTTTGATATGTCCCACTCCCGGCTGAAGTTCTTCGCTCGCAAAATAAACATTCTAGCTGGTTGGATAACATATTTGTATTTCCTGCTCGCAAATATGTCCCTGGAGCAGACAGAAATGCTTGCACGTCCATTGAACTTCAATTCTGACAGGCTGGCAGGGTAGTGACAGAGCTGACATCATCACGCATGTGATGACATCAGGTCAATGCTGAAAATTTAAAAATCATAGCCGGGAAAATTGGAAATTAAGGAGTGCCACTCGGGAATCGTGGCACCCCATTATTTGGACTTCAAAACCATTAAAAAATGAAAAATTCGGTACGGTTGAGAGGTATGAATGTGATACTCATGCTTATTATACTACCCATGTCTATGTCAGGGCAATGACACCACCAGTAGCTGTAGAGGTGTAACTCTGTTGGATGCACAGAAAGTAAGGTTACACACGTGTACAACATGAACGGCTTATTCACCTGACGTTTTGCATTGCATGTCAGTTGTTATGAGGCAGCCAGGTACACCTACCCATACATATATATGCACAGGTAATACCTGCTATACATTTCTGTTCTGTCAGTATGGCACACAGTAATGACAGTCTTGCTGCTCAGTCAGTCATGTCAACCTGTTAGAGCAGGACATTTATAGGACAACGCACATACATGGTTGGCTATGGGCCGCAATTAGTGACACTTTCTTCATATTGCTGCAACACACATATGTCATTTGATAGTGCCGTAGCCTTTGCATTCACAGACATACCCTGGAGGATGTCCAATGCTCATATGGCAGGCAGAGAGGTGAAAGTCTAGGTGTGTGGTAGTGAGGGTAGTAACTGTTCATTTGTGAGTATGACTGGTATGGGGACTGAGCTAGCTGATATGCTGGACAGAGGAAAGGTGGATATTTTGTATGTGCCAGAGACCAGATGGAAGGGGTGTACATCTGTGTGTATCGGAGTTGGGCACAAATAGTTCTATCATAGTGTGTATGGGAGAACAAATGGTGTAGGGGTTAACGTGAAGGAACATTATGCCAAGAGTGTTTGTGGAGGTGATAAGAGTGTCGGGTAGAGTGATGTTCAGGAGGCTGGGAACTGATGGTGTAATGCTGACATTTGTTATTGCATATGCTCCGCTAATTGCATGTGTGATGGATGAGACAGATGTACTTTGGTGTGGATGGATGAAGTGGTGATGCATGTACCCAAGGGTGAGTGAGTGGTGATTGGAGCAGATTTCAATGGACATGTTGGTGAAGGGGACAGAGGGGATGCAGAATTAATGCGTAGGTATGGTGTTAAGCAAAGGAATGCAGAAGGTGAGATGGTGGTGGAGTTTGCAACAGAGGGTGGACATGGGTGAGGTGAATACATAGTATTACAAGACTGAGGGACACATGGTGACATACAAGAGGGGAGGAAGATGTACACAGGTGGATTATCTCCTATGCAGGTGGGCCTGTTTGAAGGGGATTGGTAACTGTAAAGTGGTGACAGGGGAAAGTGTAGTTAGGCACCATGGAAGGGTGGTCTGTGGGACGATGTTGTTGATCATGTAGAGGGGGAAGAGTGTGAGGGTGGCACCATGGATCAAATGGTGGATACTGAGAAAGGGTGATTGTGAGGCTGAGTTCAGGGAATAGTGAAGACAGGCAGTGGGTAGCAGTGAAGACTTAGCAAATATCTGGGTAATGGCATCCAAGCTAGTAAGGAAGATGAGTAGAATGGGGCTTGGTGTGACATCTGCACAGAGGAAGGAGGACAAGAATACCTGGTGGTGGCATGAGGAAGTACAGGTGAGTCTACAGAGAAATAGGTTGGCCAAGGAGAAGTGGGAGTGTCAGACAGATGCAGAAAGTGGACAGGTTTATAGGGAGATGGGTTACATGCCAAAGAGAGTGGTGGTAAAGTCTGAGGATGGGGCATCTGAATGGTTGTATATAAGGCTGGACACCAAGGATGGAAAATAGGACCTGTACCAATTGGCTTTACAGACGCATGTAGCTAGGAAGGATGTGCAGCAGATAAGGCTGAGAAAGGATAATGGTGGAACTGCACTCACTAGTGAGGAGAGTGTGTGAAGCAGGTGGAAACAGTACTTTGAGGGGCTGTTGAATGAAGAGAATGAGAGAGTGAGAAGGTTGGATGATGTGAGTATGGTGAATCAGGATGTGTAACAGATCATCAAGGGGAAGTAAGGATAGCTATAAAAAGGTTTAAGAATGGAAAGGCTATTGGTGCAGATGACATACCTGTGGAAGCATGGATGTGTTTAGGACAAATGGCAGTGGTCTTTATAACCGGATTGTATACTGTAATCTAGGAAAGTGAGAGGATGTGTGAGGAGTGGATGAAATGTGTTTGGGTACTGACTATGAGAATAAGGGTGGTGTGCAGAGCTGTAGTAACTACATAGGATTAACACTGATCAGTGACAGCATGAGGTAATGGTAAAGGGTGGTGGAAGCTAGGCTAAGAATAGAGGTGAGGATTACTGATCAGCCACATAGTTTCATGTCTGGATAGAGCAGTACAGATGCGATGTCTGCTCTGACAGTGTTGACGGGGACATACAGAGAAGGTTGGCTGTAGCTACGTTGTGTGTTTGTGGACTTACAGACAGCATATGACAGAATGCCTAGAGAGGGGTTGTGGTATTGTATGAGGTGGTCAGGAATGGCGGAGGAATCCGTAAGAATGCTACAGGATATGTACAAGGCTAGTGTGACAGCAGTGAGTTCTGTATTGGCAGTGATAGGTGTGTTTAAGGTGGAGGTGGGAGTACATCAGAGATCAGCTATGAGCCCTTTCTTATTTGCAGTGGCAATGGACATGTTGACAGACATGATCAGACTGGAGTCCACCTAGACTGTGCTGTTTGCAGATGACATTGTGGCCTGTAATGAGAGTAGGGAACAGACTGAGGAGGCCCTGGAGAGGTGGAGGGATGGTCTAGTGGGGGAGGAATGATGGTCAGCAGAACTAAGACGGAATATATGTTTGTGAATGGGAAGGAGGATAGAAGAATGGTGCGGATGCAGGGTGTGCAGTTTGCAAAGGTGGATAGGTGTAAATACTTAGGAACAACAGTTCAGAGTAATGGCGAGTGTGGGGAAAGGTGACGACATGAGTGCAGGCAGGATGTGGATGGTGGGAAAGAGTGTCATGTGTGATTTGTGACAGACAAGTACCATTAAGAGTGATAGGGAAGGTCTACAAGAGGGTAGTGAGACTAGCTATGTTATATGAGTTGTAGACATTGGCATTGAAAAAAGAGGCAGAAGTAAGAGCTGGTGGTAGCAAAGTTACTGATGATATGATTTGCACTGTGTGTGGACTAGCAGTGACATGGTTGGTATTGTGCAGCACACACTCCAGAAGTGGTCATATGTGAGCCATCCTTTCCTGGGGTGAATCAGGGCCCTGAGCTGTGTTCTATATCACTGCAGACAGACACAGTTTCTATGGCCATTGGTTCTGCTCAGCAATATATCAGTAGATCATGCGTTGTTCAGACATAATATTGTTTGAACTTCCTATTTTCCATGTTAAGATGCCCACTACTACATTCCATTACAGGCTTGATTGTTTGACATAGCTGTGCTTATTTGTTTTCAGTTTTATACTCAATCAGTCTCAGTGTGTGTGTGTCTGCCTGTTTGTTTCTGTGTGTGTGTGTGTGTGTGTGTGTGTGTGTGTGTGTGTGTGTGTGTGTGTGTGTGTGTGTGTGTGTGTGTATCTGTCTGAGACAGATGTAAGATATACATATATTTTGTATAGGAAGCATCTTGCCTTTAGTAGGTAATGCCCATGAGCAGCTGATGGCCTGTGCACCAGTTGGAGTCCCCCACTTGCTAATTGCATGTGGAACAGTGGTGATATCACTCCCATACCCAATAACATGGCAGCGCAATCCTATAACTGAGTACTTCATGTGGGCATTGTCCCTTTTCCTTGCCTGGGAGGAGTACTCCATGGAGGTGTGTGACAAACAGCATCACAGAGTGTAGTTGGAAATACCTCTTACAACAAACACTGTGGAGACAGCCCAACAAACTGGGGGAGAATGTTCCAGACATAGTGACAGAATGTAAGTATTGCTGTTATACAGTTGAACTAATGCTAGTTTGACAGGGTTTGTGTGGATATGGCTGCTCTGCATGAATTTAAGTCTGATAGTGTTATGTGGTTGACATAACTTCCAAATGTAGGGCTATCTGCAGACTGACCAGAGTTTGGAGTCTTATATTTGGTGTGTTACTCACACATTTGTTTTGGCCTTGGAAATTCAGTAGCATACTTAGAGGATTGCTGTCAGTAAATGATAACATCCATGTGTGTTTCTGATTTCATATCCCTCAGAACAGATATGCTGCAACAACCCTGTTACACCAGCATATTTCTCAGTTTATGACAGCAATATGTCAATAATGCCCCTGTGTTTGGGACTCTGCCCCCAAATATGTCAGGCTTTGTCCAGATGTCATGCTGTAAGTGGTGCCTAGCAGCTCAGTGTAGTTTCCCTACTGTGATGTTATGTCCCGATATTTATCAGATGTACTATTGCCTGGCCCCCATATGTGTTACGTACGTCTGACACATCAATGGGATGATGTGAAGATGTATGCCAGTGAGTAGTGGCTAGTAATTTGATTTTGGACTTGGGCTATTCCAGTTAATATATGGTACAACAGACAGGAAGGTGTTACTGCATCACCTTATCTACTCCAGTATTTGGCATATGTTCCCAGTTTCATGGTTTTACACCCCCCCACGGTCAGGCTTGGTCCAGATTTGTAAGGGGTTCTCAGCATACCTCTTGTCTGGCAAGATTGTTTCAGACTGTCCAGGATTATTGCTCATATGTATGTTCTGCTCCACAGAATCATTATAGGTTCATAGGTTGGTACTAGGCTATCGGCCTTAGGGCCTATACAAGCCTAGCCATAACAATTCCCCGGCTATTTCTTCCCATTTCTGTGGTAAATCACTGTGACGATGTTAGGATTTCTGTCTGTAAATAATGACATACATTTCAGTTTCAGAACTCACATCCTTCTGGACATGCTGACACGAACCGTATTACTGTAGGAACATTTTACATTTATAACTGCAGTAAGTAGATTATGTCCATGTTCTTGGACCATTGTCCCCCCATTTTGACAGCCTTTGTCCAGAATTATTGCACTAAGAGGTGTAGAGGTATGGTGCTGGGTATGACTCCACTATATGTTATGGGTATATATATATATATATATATATATATATATATATATATATATATATATATATATATATATATAGGTTTACTATTGAAATTGCGATTGAACTTAGTCGAACAGCCACTTCTGCGACGCATTTACGCGAACCGAAACCGCGAAAATTTTTCGCAACCGACTGGCATTCGACATTCGACATTACCGGCCGCACAACACCTCCACACCCATGCTACCATGGCTCACGCAGGGGCGAGGATCTGCCGTTCACACAATTGGATTCGACCGCTGTGACATTCGCTCTTCAGCCTTCGCGCAAGTCGAGTCGCACATAGTCGGTTCGGCATTTCAATGGTAAACCTATATATATATATATATATATATATATATATATATATATATATATATATGTATATATATATATATATATTTATTCCTTTTTTGATATCTCTACATATGTTTGTATAACAATATATGCATATATATTATATACGTATTTGTTTTATTTATATAGCTCCATATATCTGATGCATATACTTTTTAATATTTATCTATTACCATACACATCTATATGTGTATATCTATTTATACTAAACATGACTGATTCCACAGTGTTTGTTCCCTACTATTCTATACCTGTACTGAATGAAATATTTGAAAAAACAGCTTTCATTATTACATCTCAGATGGTGTAGTGGTAAAGAAGTTTGACTATGGTGTATAGGGTCCTGGGTTCAAGACTTGGCAGCACTGATTATTTTGTTGCTGGGCAGAACAGTGGCTGAGACAGGGTGATTAAGGCAGTTTTAAGAAGTTATAAGCAGGTTTGCATGGGTTTGCGTGATGGTAAGTGATGCCAACACACTGTTAAATGGGAAACCGCTTAATCTGTTATGGCATCGCTTAACATTGGGCAAACATGCCTACTGCTGCTTACTGCTGCTTATTGCAGCTTACTCCTGCTTACCTCCATGCTAATTTTCTTTAATTTAAAAGGAAGAAAAAAGGGTTGATAGGAAAGTGGTTAAAAAGGGGGCACACAGAGAGAAAAACAATGTGACAGATAGCTAGGAATGTGCAGGACAGGTGTTGGGAAGGTACATAGCTGCCCATTTCTGATACAGCAACAGCTGTACATTTGTACAGATTTTGGAGGTGAATTTGGAGACTCAAACCCCTGAGATAGGGTGAGGACAACAGTAATGTGTTGTTAAGCCAGTTAGACCAGATTACATGTGTCCAGTGGACATGTGTGTGAAATGTATGGGGAGACTCTTTTTGTGGGAACAGATTGTCTTTTATTTTTAATAAGGTGAGAGTGGGATGTTGGGAAAGGATAGTAGGTATATTTGGGGAGATAGGTTGAGTAGAAAGACAGACAAAACAGACAAGACAGCAGACATGGGTGATATATGACACATGGGAAGTAAACACCTTGGATGGGAAGGGTGGTTGGGAATCGGACGCCCACAATCCCCCAACTGGATACAGTGGGACTGAGGTCCCCACCCATGGGAAGTCACCACTGCACCTTCACGGCCCCAAAGGTGGATGTGCTGGGGGCTGAGCAGGAGGGGCAGGCTGACCCTCAAGATGTGCCACACGGCCCTCAAGCTAGTGTAGCAGATCTCTGAACTCCTTTCAAAGGTTGCTATACACCAATCCCTGGACATGACTTTAGGTGATGGTGTCTTGTCTGCAACCACTCTCAGGGGGGATGGGCCACATCCCCTGAGGTGGTTCCACCCAAAAGTGGTGCAGGACCAGCAAACGAGGAGTTCCTGAGTTGGGTTCCAGATCTGCTGAGGTCCGGTCCCATGGCCAGTTGAGTGGGGACAGGCGCATCTTCTGGGATTGACCTTCCCCGATGTGCTATAATGTTGCAGTTTTATAACATATGTTGGTTAGTCATGAAAAACATATTCCAGGATTAGTTATAACAGCATGCATAGGTATTCTCATTAACCCAAAACAACAGATTTGGAACAGTCACATAGCAAACAAAACACATGCATATATGGAACCACAGTGGGCATTATAACAGTATGCAGGTTACATTGATAACAACAGGCCACCAATGATAGTATTTGAACAGGGAATATTAATAGTCAAATGTTTAAATATTTGTAGAACAGTAAGACACATGTCTCAACAGTAGGTTTGGTGAAAAACCTACCCATTGATTTATGTGTTTAGATTATTGGTGCAGATAGGGTGGGGGAGAGAGATGTCAATTAACAACTGTATAGGCTTCAGTTGCTCACAACTTTAATGACCATTGCTCTAATCATTACTCTCCAGGTATTACCTCACTTTACATCGACCTATGGCCTTGGGTTGGGCAGTGGTAGGCTTGTACACCATGTATAATTACAGCCTTCTTACAACTAATGTATGCCTTTCCTTACCGGACAGACCTATGGAGGAAGTTTCTGTTAACACTGCCTGACTGTTTCTACCCATATTCACATAGTCAGGATTACATATGTGCACTCATACTGTGTGTTTGTGTGCGCTACTGCCATACTCTGCCTTGATTTCTATCGGTCACCCTGGGTGTTGGCGGCAGTGACCACTAGCTGTGACAGCATGATACGAGGGACATTTCTTGGAGGAGACTACTTGGTGTATGTACTTATCTTGCTGTCATTTACAGCCTTGAGGTTGGACAGTGGGTATTTTACACAGTGTATAAGTACAGCCTTCTTACAGCTAAGATATATCTTTTCTTGCCTGGCAGACCTGTGGAGGAAATTTCTGTTAACACTACCTGACAGTTTCTACATATATTCACATATTCCTGAGTAAAATTATGCATGCAGCTTACTACCACTCTTGGGATTCGAACCATGCCTGTTTGTGCAAAAAATACAACAAGTTTTTATTTCATCAGAATGAGCTATTGAGAAACTGCTGTCTCTTGTTTGATGGTTTTCTGCCTAATACTCTCTTGGTTGTACAATCTGGCATTGTAATTCTGACATTCATGCATAGCAGATAGTTCTTATACTGTGTATTCATACTTTGACATAGCACAGTCTGGAAAACACTGGTTAACACAACATCACTATTCAGGTATCAGATCTTGGTGCATGAAACATTTCATATAGTTAATCTCCTGTTTTACCACTCCATAATCTTTGTCAGATGAGCCTTGATTATTTAATGCTTTTAGAGCTATAGTTGCTGTGCAGAAACTGTACACATTTTGATTGATACCACCACATACCAAAGTAAACACAACCAGTCTGGGGTTTTGACTTTTATTGACAGGTACTGACACTTTTATTGACATATACTCAGTATATCACTATTACTCTGCTAATGTCTCATTTATTCAGTACAAACCATACCCATTTTTAAATATTGATAGGTGACATTCTACTCCTTTCTATGTATTTGCCCTGAATACTACAAGCTAGATTTGTGCTCACCAGACTTGCAATGTAGCCTTTCAGCCTGCTGGCATGGGCATCCATGTTTGCAACCCTCTCATCTGCAGCTGTACAGGAGATAGAGAAACATTTACATACACAGGCTGGACACTTATTGATACGGATACTTACAGACGTCTGGGACATTCCTCACTCGTGCATCTTGGACCCACTGGTTCAAGAGTTCCCTCTTCCTATGCTTCAAGTCACAAAGTGGTGCTGGACCTGCTCACCAGTCTGAGCGATTGTGGCACTGGTGAGATCACATATGAGATGGTCCCAGGTCCCCGCTTTGTATTGGGAGTCCTGGTACTGGTCCTTCAGCAGTCTCCCTTCATGGTCTTTTACTAGGAGTCCAACTATGACCCTGGACTCTTGAATGCCCCAGCGCTTTGCCCAAAAGTGCTCACCCTCACCAACGCCAGCCATAGTGCCTGCAGTGATGAGCTACAACTGGTTTGGGGCTGTATTTCTGCCTGCAAGGTTTGAATAGGGCTGATTTACCACACTTTGCCATGATTGGATGGTTTTGAATATGCTGAGCTAAGCTAAGCGATGGGCAAACCCGCTTAGCACAGATAAGCATTGCTTAAAGGGGTAGATGTTAAGCACTGCTTGCCAGTGTGCAAATCCGCTTAGCTATGCTGATTATTGCTAAGCATACAAATTTAAGCAATGCTTACTCTGGCAAAGCATAGCTGAGCACAACTTAGTATTGTTCAGCTTTCATTTTATGGACTAGCAGGGTTGTGGGGTTGATTCCTTCTTAATGACATCTTATGATATGTATGTTTCCCTTCCATAACATCCCCCTATGTGCTTTCATTACATTATATTCTTTTCTGGTTATATTGTATTGGACACTTGTGTTTATATGGGGATTTCACATCTGTACTATACTGACACCTTACATTTGGACCTGCTACACTACCCTGGTTAACAAATATATATTATTCACTACCTATTTATGAAAAATATACTTTTACTGCTGTTTTCACATATAAAAATGAACAGACTGAATTATGGCATGAACTATGAATGACTGCATGCTAAGCAAATGCTCTAACCACTATGCTATTTTAATTTGGCTATTTTGGCTGTATGTTTCTATTTAGCTCCTTTGGATGTTAAAGCTATGCTATACACAACTGCGTGTCATGCACACCTGCTCAGCTATGCTTAAACTTTATTGGGGATGGAAAAAAAATAAACGTGTTTTATTTTTATTTACTTTAGGGATATGCACATTGCTTTCTGCCTCTTAGGGCAGGACATCTGGACAACTACATCATACAGGGGGTATTATTTTACATGTTCCTCTCAGGAACATGCTTACTTATTTGGTATGCCAGCATGTACACTGGCATACCATTGTGGACATTATCTGTGCTGGACGATTGTGGTGGGCTGTGCTTCTGTGTGTATTCTAATGTATTTTGTCTGTGGACACTGTTATGTTGTGATAACAGTGTCCGCGGACACTGTTAGTTGCTTTAGAATTGCCGTACCGCAATTCTAGAGTGCAGGGTCATGTGTACTGTGTGAGCAATGCACTTGTTCACGGATCATGCATGTGCAGGTTATACAGCAGCATGCCTTCATGAATATGCAAGGCGCGCTGTTGTGCTGCACTGGCACGATCCGCTCCGTGCAGGAATAGCACTATTCCTGCACAGAGTTTGATGAAACCCAGGGATGCATGCACACATACAGTCATACTATCAAACAGGCATAAGGCTACTGTAGGAAAGTTATAAGGAAGGTTATAGCTAGGGGGTTATATAGCATAAGGTGGGCAAGACAGGGCCTTCAGTGCTTGGACAGGCTGTAGGCTAGCTCTCTGAGAGAGGTATAGGTGTTGGCTGTTAGATGATTTTGGGAGGAGGTAACAGAATGGCAGAAGACTCAGATTTTGTGGCAGTTTGGGACCAACACTTATAGGTCTTGTACTGGTGGTTCTTGACTTCAGAGAGGTTTCCATAAAAGGATAGGGGAGGTATCGACAATAATCAACAGATTTGTTGCTCATGTGGTTGGAATACAACCCAGGGACCTGGAATACCCATCTTTGCTGTTGGAACTCACCATGCACACAATGCATATCCTTTTATAATGAATAGTTGCCTATTGCTCTATTATATGTCAGCGCAGAGCTTGCCCTTTTTGTATGACCTGGACTCCTGTTGTTTCCTTACCATTAAGAATGTTGCATTGGGTGTAGTTGCACAGCTTGTGATTCTCGAGCCCCATAAACTGTTAGTTATTGCCCTATGAACTAGTTCCTTGAGGCGTGCATTTATAGATTCATAGGTGTTTACTAGGCTAATGACCACAAGGGCCTTTTTAAGCATAGCCATGCATCCTAAATCTCTGACAAGTTCTGATACCCTTGATAAGTGTAAGCATGGACCTGGGAGATGAACCAATTACAAGTTACCTGTGTCCATTAGAGACATAAGTGCCAAACCAGGGATGAATTTCCCATTTCCCATCCAATTGTCCAAGTTGCACTTGAATTGGGTTAGGGAGGAACTCTGCTTCACATGGATGGGGAGCTTGTTCCATAGACGGGGTCGTCTCTGGGATACAAACCTATCTCTCCAGCAGGTCCTATTTATATCACAGGCATGATTTAAGTCTTTAGAATGGGTAATGCTGGTGCTGTTTGTTTTATGGATATGCAGGAGGTCCATCAGAGTGGGGTCTGATGATGCCCTTTATGCCAGGCATAGATCTCCCCTCAAAAGCCTGTAGGAGCCAGAATACAGGGATAGGTCCTTGAGGCAGTCTGCATAGGACATTTTACTTACACCATGTATTCTTTTAGTGAGGAACTTCTGTGGAATCCCAATTGTTGGATATGCCTGGTTAGTTACATACCAAAGGGGGCATTGTACTCAATGGTAGGTCTGATGAATGCCAAATACAGTGTAACAATGACTTCCTTAAACTTAGATGCCATACCTTTGTTTATAAATTGCCCAACATAGAATAATTTCCTCACCACTGCATATACGTAATGGTCAAAGGCTAGATTACTATCTATGTGTGTCCCTAAGTCCCTGATTACTGGGTCAGCTCTAAGGGGTGTGTTGTCAATATGATAGTTACCAGGGATGGATGACTTCCCAAAGGATACAGTTATGCATTTCTTAGCATTTAGTTTTAGTCCACAGCTCTGACATCAGTTGTTTGCCTGTGTCAGACCCTCCTGGAGAACATTTGTGTCAGTGTGAGATTCAATGACAGCCTCTAATTTGTAATCATCTGCAAATTTAGTCAGCCAGAGACCACTGATATTGGCCTTGAAATCAACCCATTTGTGAGCTCATGGCCTACACCTTAAACTGCTATAATTTGTTTTACATTAGTCAGTGCCATCCACTCTATGGGGCTACACAGCTTGCCATTACTCCATACATTGGACTGCAATAATTTGTTGTCCAGTCACCCAGTGACCACTGCTGTGTATGGTGTGTTGGCTGTACAAGCTGTGCAGTCACCCAATGGCCTTTGCTGTGTATGGTGTGTTGCCTGCATAAACTGAGTATCCATAATTATTGCAGTATGTTCCTCTGGTATACTATATATCTGATGGTATTTGTGAGTCTGTATACTGCACTTTTCTTATTCCCTGCACTGGCTTAGTGCCAATACCTGTCTCCTTTTTTTGACTCTGTATCACAGACATGACTAATCCATGCCCCGAGCAATTGATTATTCCACCTTTCATTTCTAGTGTAGGGGCTAGCACATGAGTAAATATTTTTATGAGTTACAGTTGTCAGTGACTTAAGTACATATGTTGATAGCAGACCCTCCTTTGACCACCTTGTCTCTGTGCCAGATAGAACATCTTTCTACCTTGCACTGCTTATCCCTCATGATATCTTCTTAAGGTCCAAAGTTATAGTTCCACTTTATTCAGTCCTTATTCAGCCCATCACTGAATATAATACACCCCTTGGCATGAACCTAGCTACGCACCTAAACTTTCTTTAGAGACCTCAATGTTTCTTCACCAAAAATCTCCAGTGTCAGCACTCTCAGCTGCTCTGGTCGACTAAAGGCTATATCCTTCTACTCGTGCCATACAGGCTGTCAAGCGGATGAACTATTATTAGCCTTCTGTGCTATGAATGACCAAGCACTTTTTGAGTACCTTCACCCGAATAGAGCCAGTGGAAAGCAAACACCTTTTCTAGAGACTACTATGTCAACAACATCAGATGGTATGACAGAGGCTTAATCCAACATATTATTTGTTTTTGGAACAGGCTGGCCCTGCAGAGTACTTCCCTAGCAACCTTTAAAATCAGTCTGGATGACTGGATGTGTGATTGCCGATTTTTACCTGGGATATTTGAAAAAAGTCTACTTAATGGGGTTCATTGTTAGTCCCCACCAGTATTGGATAATTTGTCTGAGCTTCTCAATGGTAGTTGTAAGCTTAGTATGAACCTATGAAACTATATGTCGATCCTGCAGTGAAGACACTATCCACACTGCTGCCTTTAGTCCATGTAATCCGGTTGCTTAAAAAAGAGAAAAACTTACAAAAATCTATTTTCACTTTTCACAAAGCAAATATTAAAGACTAGTAAATAAAAGCAGTCGCATGGTACAAGACCAAATGGTATTTAATACACAACAGCCTACAGAACATTGAAGCTTCATTTGAAGATACTCTTCAGTCTGTTATTAGCCAAGAAAACAAACAAGTTGCAGCATTAACTACTTTTGCTCACAACTGGGGGAGAAGAAGTTATGCTTTTTAGCAGTGGCTATTGTGAAGGCTTGACACATCTACAAGGATGTAAGAGTACATAGAATAAACATGGAAAGTTTTGAGGATAGAATATGGCATGAGAATTCCAAGAAAAGTGCTACAGTCATATACAGGCTAAGTGGGTTGGCCATAGGCTTTTATCTGCCTGAAGTATGCTTGTATGCATGTATTTGTTAGGTACGTGTCAAGTAGAAAGTTTCAAAGATACTCAATGTATGATGCTGTATCTCAGATTATCTTAAGGCATATCTGAAATGTTTTGAGTCATTTCTGAAAGCTACTAACAATGAAACATTGCAGTTATCATTCAGGTTTATACTTGATTTGACAAGTGAATCCAAGCTTGCCTGTCGTAATAAGTATACAGTATTACCAAAAAAAAAAAAAAAAAGGAATACTTAGAAGACATGTCATCCAGAAGGCACCCCCAGGCAAAAATACCATTCACTGATATATGGCTTATTTTGCATTTATTAATAAGTTCCATTTAACCTTAAAACTCCTTATCAAAACAATCTCCAAAAAGAAAAATGCAAAACAACCAAATACAGGAGTTGTACGCATAATTAAATCTCATCAGCAAATCAAATGTAAACATTAATGAAAGACTGTACAGAACTATTGGCAGAGTTACTACTTAGTTATCTGCACCTGTGACTAGAGGAAATAACTTTTCTAGTATGCAAAGTTGATTATTAATACATATTCAGCTTTGGCCAAATTATTACTACCCAAAATTAACTTTATGAAGGAAAGACAAATGCATACTTAATAAAGTGTATGGTTATAGACAATGCTGTATCATAAAAAAAGTCATTTGGCTTTTCCCTGTTAGTTACTACATAAATATGCTGCAGATAAACGTACTTAGCTATATGTCATGCCAATAAGCTTTCTTGGCATGCTGTATAAGACTTTTAAGTAAGACATTTAACCCCTTATAAAGCTTGCCTTGCACCTATGGAAACAGGCAATAACTTCTATAAACTTTTATATCGTGAGTGAACATTAACTAAACAAACTAAACTTTAAAGACCGTAATCAAGAATTTGCATTTTAGATAACTGGTTGTTTGTTGCTCAGATTTTACTTAAGCTCAGGTCAGTGAAACAGCTTCTATCAAAGATGGACATTAA
The DNA here is from genome assembly GCF_019279795.1 of Protopterus annectens. Taxonomy (NCBI): domain Eukaryota; kingdom Metazoa; phylum Chordata; order Ceratodontiformes; family Protopteridae; genus Protopterus; species Protopterus annectens. The sequence goes on from NC_056739.1 coordinate 1,601,634,723, forward strand.
TTAGTTAATATGAGAGTGTTCATTCATGGCTGCAAGGTATAGATTACCTCTATTACCTCAGTCTGAAGGATGCATCTAATATGTATCAGGTTAAAACAAGAAAATGGGAACACTAGAGTTGATGCTTGTGTGTTTATAGCAAAGTGTTATAAATTTATTGTTGTATACTTTACTGTGAAATTTTGGTATAGCAAAAATTATAATGTAACTGATTCTGTGGTTTGTGTTTAGGTCACAGGACTTACAGAAGAAAGAAAAGGCAAACTTTTCTGTTATTTTTACTTTTCCCTCTTCTCTGACTTTTTGTGACGTCTGAGTTAACATATAAAGAGATCTGGGATGTGGAAGCATAACCCCACACCACAGAGTGCCTAACCTGTCTTTCAGAATAAATAAAATAAATCAGAATTAGTATAGAAAAGACTGGCAAAGTGGATGCAGAGTACCAGGAACAAGGTCGAAGCCTCTCTGCAAAAATTTTCATTTAATAATGTCTGATGATGTATTTTTAATAATTATTTGGCAGTGAGTTGTTATTAATTTTAGATGCTTTACTTTTGGTACTTCATGTATCGTTTTATAAAAAAGAAAACACGTGTTACTTGTATCACCGTTTAAAGTGTTGTAGGATGGTACCGAGGAGAAAGAGAAATACTGAGACATGAAGAAAGAGGTGGAAGAGAGAGAGAGAGGGAATATGAGGAAGTAGGCATCATATAAACGATGCAATTAAAAAGTAATTCTGAGGATCAAGTTTATTTTCAAGAGCTATATGTGATTTATTTATGCATTTGCTTGTTCATATGTCTCCTTCTTGATGTTTTGTGTTTAATATACCAGTTTATAGCATGCCAATTTAGTTTTTGCATTGTTCACATAATTTGGTGAAACAGACATAGAGTAAAGGTGAACTGTTTCTTAATAATTTTTATTGGCACTGTTTAAGTACATTTCCTGAAAATTTTCCTTATTGAGAAACAAATGTGAAAACTTTGCAGTATTCGTAGCTATGAACATTCTTTACAACCAGCGTTGATTAATGGCTCAAGAGCTGGCCGGGATGAGGGGGTTGGTTAAAAAGGAGTGACTTTTCTGGTTAATCCACTCTGAGAGGGAGGGGTTTCTGCATCAGGTATTATACATCACTGGTGACAGGGACAATCCTATAATCATGTGGCAGACTGCCATTAGAATGCCAACACTGAAGGAGGTGCAGGAGCTAACTGAACTGACTGACGTTATGTGCAGTGATGTACATGATGTCCGTAGCTCTATCTAGTTACGACATAAAAAAATCTCTGGCATGCTGAACAGCTAAGTGACCCTGTCAGCTGCTCCACTCCACTTCACCTTCACTACCCACCACTGGTGTAGTCACAGGCCTAGTTAATACTACTGGGGACATTCCAAGGCAAAAAGGCACAGCCAAGTAGCTGATAGTCAGCAGGGGATTCATGTAAAGGAGCAAAAAATTCCTCACTGAAACAGTGGAAACAATCTGAAACTAAACAGTACAGAATTTGTGGTGAGAAGAGAGTAACCCCTCAATCTTCTTATATTCTAGAGCCAAAGAAACTGAGGCTTTGAATCTAGTTTCCTCTTTGAGAAAATTGCAACAGCTTTCTAGCCGTTCAGTGCCACCTCTTGAAGAAAAATCAGAGACACCAATGTCCACTTTATGCACAGCTCCATATGTGTCATCCTACCTTGTTAAATCAGACCATAAATTAGTAACCATTTCCTTTAACACTGGTGGAACATTTACTTTATATGCATCTGTGTTCAGCGACTTCTCAAAAGTACACATTCTTAGTTACTTGATGATCTAAATTAATTCCTATGCAATTTTCTTTCCATGGATCCCATTGCTAAAACTGATACCTCTGACTTCTACTCCCATTTAACTAGTTGCATTGATAAGGCAATCTGTATTCACACCAAATACAATGAGGAATTTACAAACAAATCACTAGGCATAATATCTGAATAAATGAACTACATAACAGGAGAAAAAAATTGCTAAATGCTTATAAATGGTCTCATTCAGCCTACCTTAAGAGCACACATAAGAAATTAATAAGGAGCATAGGGGAACCATAAGAAAGCTGAAAGCTGAGTATGAACTTAAAATAGCCACTGAAAAAGCACATTTTTTTAACTACATGAGAAGTTAAGAACTAACATCCAAAAATATCCAGGGCTGGCCTACAATAATACTGCAAATTCTAAAACAAAGGAAATAACAAATGCTGTAGCTGACAAATTTAGTGTTGAGTTTTCTTCACCCCCCCCCCCAATAATGTGTATTCCACAAATTCTACAGTCCTAGCCCCCCTTTAATGAAATTACTATGGAACAAGTTCTCTCAGCCCTTCCAAAAGCTTAGAGCACCTCATCCATGGGCTGTGGTAATACACCAGTTTGCTTGATTAGCAGTGTCAAAAATGACCTATCTGAACCATTACTTTACCTCTTGATAGGATCTTAGGATAGTAGGAGGTTAATAGACTAACAGCCCTAGAACCTTTTTAAGCCTAGCCATTCGTGCCCCAATTTTTCCAATTATCAGTGCTCACCGGCTAAAATAGCTTTGGTTTATGCCTCTGCCTTAGGCTATGTAAAGACTGCTCTTGTCCATAAAGGCCACGGGTAGCAAGCCAGAGCTGAATTAGCAATTTACTATCTTTGGTCCAAACTGCATTTGAACAGGTTTAAGGAAAAGCTGCGTTTCACATGAATAGGGAGTCTGTTCCAGAGAAGGGGTAATCACTGATACACATACCTATCCCTCCGACATGTTTTGATTTTGTCATAGATGAGGTTTAGATCCTTATATCAGGTAATTCTAATGATGTTTGTTTTGCAAATGTGTAGCACATTCATCAGGACTGGATCAGACAATGTTTTGTACTATATATATATATATATATATATATATATATAGATCACCTCTCAGCAATCTGTAGGAGACTGAGTACAGATACATGGCTTTGAGGTGGTCTGCATAGGACATATTATTAACACCCTGTATACCTTCAGTAAGGAACCTCTGTGGTTTCTGCAGCTGTTGCAAATGCCAGGTCAGGCACATGCAGAAGAGTTCACTGTACTCAATTATGGGTCTAAAGAGGACCAAGTACAGTGGGATTATGATCTCCTTAAATGTGGATGCCATGCCCTTACCTATAAGTTGCACCATGTAGAAGAGTTTTCTTACTACCATGGGCACATGGTGGTCAAAGTTTAGGTTACTGTCAACCTGAGTTCCCAAGTCAATTACCACTGAGACTACTTCTAGAGGAGTGTTATTAATGTTGTAATTTGCATGGGTGGTCATCTTTCCAAAGATTATAATTATTCATTTGTTTTTGCAGAGTTTTAAGCCATGGTTTTTGCACCGGTTATTTGTCTGTATCAAACCCTCCTGGAGGTAAATGTACATCTTTGGAGGGATTCAATTATTGCACCCAGCTTGCAACCCTCAGAAAAGTTGGTCAGCCAAAGGCCCTATACTTTCCCTTGACTTCAGAGAAGTGTATTCCAAGCAGGAGAAGTCCCAGTACTGAGCCTTGTGGGCATCACTAGTAACAGGCCTCTTGATGAAAGTGAAATCCCCCACCCTAACTTCAAGTGTCCTGTCTGTAAGCTATTTTACTATCCATTATTGGGTGATAAAAGAATTTTTGTCTAAATTTGTGACTTTGTCTATAATACCCAAGTTAGGTATTGTATCAAATGCATTTGTCAGGTCAAAGTAAGCAGCCTGTACCTTTTTGCCCTTACCAATGCCTCTAGTGACCTTTTTGAAGAAGTCCACCAAGTTTAGTAGGCATGACCTGCCCTTGACAAAACTAAACTGAGATGGTTCCAGTGTTTGAAGATTTCCTATGTCTTTATTTACCAAGTCCATGCTAATTCTTTCCCTGGCCTTGCATATAAGATGAGTCAAATGTATGGGTCTGCATTTCCCTGGGTCTGTTGAAGGCCCTCCTTTGTGTAGTGAGCTGACTGTTGCAGTCCTCCATTCCCTAAAAATGAAGCCTGTCTGGAGACTGTGGTTGAATAGAGATTCTAATAGACCTGGCAGGTCAGGTTTCCAAGTTATTCAGGAGGCTTTCTGAGATATCATCAGGACCCACTGATGCAGTTTTTTTAGCTCTGGAGTATGCATTGAGGATTGGAGGAGAAATGGTAGAGGGTAATCTATGACTCTCCACCAATTCACATTTGCTCCAAAATGCATTAGACCATATTAATAATTAGTAAAATGACAAATGTCTCAAATTAAATTGAAAAAATGTAGTATAATTTATTCTTGCAAATAAAACATTTTCACATACCATAAAGGTGATACACCTTTCCAATCAGATGCTGTTGTATGCAGTCTAGGCACTCTGTGATAATTCTGTATCATTGGACCATCATGTCTCCACAGTAGTTCAGAAAGCATTTCCACCAGATCCAAAGAAGTCTTAATTCCCCATATGCTGTTATCTCTTCAGACCCCATTATTAAATGTAATGCACCTTTTGGCACATATTTGTTTAAACATATCACTCAGTTTGACAGATGTCAGAGATTCATAACTAAAAAGATCAGTGGCCATAAAAAACTTTGTAATCAGGACAACTGGAAGCCCTCTCTCTTTAATCAGTCTCTTATAAACTACTCAGTGGAGATCTGTGTCTGGCCCTCCAAGTCATGAAAGATCCACATCTCTTTGACTTCTTATTTCTTCTCAGAACAAATGACACCTCAAATACCTGGTTAAAGAAACCAGACTTTCATCAACTGAGAAATAAAACATATTGGCATGATAAATTCATATCCCATTGTATAACTCATCTCTGGAAAAAACTTTCACCAAAAGTCAAGCAGAGTAGCATTCTTGCCTCCTTCAAGGTAAACTGAGATAACTGGATGGGCAGTCTGAAATTCTCCCCTGGTCTATCTTGTCTTGATATCTTTGAAGCTGAAGAGAACTTTTAAATAAGGGTTTTGGCTAGGCTTGTAATGGCCTGCAGACTGATGGCTTAGTACTTACCTATGAACCTATGAATTTATAAGGGTACTTTGGAAAGGGACTTCTGTTTATTAAAGTACTAATTATTAGGTAAACATATTAACCTAGTGAAATATATTGCCCTATCACAGTGGTTAATGAAATAAAAGGATGGCGATAGAAAAGTTTGCTAGGAGGCACCATCACTCCATGCTATCCAGTTTATTGGCAGATAAGTAATAAGAAAACTGGTAGGTTCTTTAGGTCTTCCAACCAATCTGTATGAGTACAAAAGTGATAGTTTTGAGCTGGGAGCTGGGCAGTTGTGGCAGCTTTTCTATAGGAAAGGTAGAATATGTCTTTAAATGTGACCTGTGCCATTAAATTCTTGTAAAAATTAACCAGGCAACTGATGTTGTTCGAATGGTGATTTGCTATTACTATTGTATTAAAAGTTGCACTCTAAAACAGAGATCATGAAGTGTGTGCATTGAGTGGAAGGATCACCATGTAGTAGAGCAGGGACTCGGCCGGAACATTCATGGTTCCTGCAATATGATGGTCCTTCCATGGCTTTTTAGCATTGAGGCCAGAATGGAGATCAGGTGCAGAGTTTTTGTGAACCTGGAAGGAAGGTCTAGCCAAGGCTTGCAGCCATGACCTAAATTATACAGCGTATTGGCTTGAAGGTATGTGAGGGAGTAAGCTTGTGAAATACAGTTTGTGGAGTTACCTAGAACCTGTGAAAATAGTCAAAATACATTTAAAATTGAGTGTATAAAACCAACTGGGCCATTTTAATTTCTTCCTTCAAATAATCCTGTGTTTTCACACACCTCTTCCTACAGTCTGTTTTAAAAAAACTGGGAATGCATATCTACATATAAGTGTAGAGCAACTTGTCAGCAGCAGCTAAATTGATTTTCATTTTGTTGATTCATTGTAATCAACATTAGTATCAAGCACCACACTAAAACAGAAAAATAACATTTTTGAAAGAGATACAATTCTCTCCAGCAACCATTACATGGGGAGCCATGTCCCCCACACCTCCAAATATGTATTAATTTTGAGATTGTTCAACAACAGTAATAATAGAAAACTTCCTTTACATTCAATGTTTAGCAATCTTGCTGTCCCCAGTGTGTTTCTGTCTGCATGACTCCATTTTGAATTAACTAACAGGCATTTGACAAGTAGGGGTGATCCACACACACACACACACACACACACACACACACACACACACACACACACTTTATATATATATATATATATATATATATATATATATATATATGTATATATACAGATCCCTATCAGATGATGAAGTTTTCAGAAACTCGAAATTCATATGGTTGGGACCGCAGTAAAAGAAACAAAACACAAAAATCTGACTTTTTTACATTTTTGCTGGGGTGGCCCCTTCACCTCCCACACCCCCTGCAAATTAAATATACCATTTCCGAGATAGCACTACATTGAGAAAAAGAGTAAATTTCCCATTCTGCACTGTACTGCAATCTCCATTCAAAACCTTTGAGTTTTCAAAAACTCAATCATATGGTCCTGACCATATGAACTTCAAGTTTCTGAAAACTCTATCATTGATAGGAATCTATATATATAGATATATATTTATACATAAATATATGTGTGGGTGTCTGTGTGTGTGTGTGTGTGTGTGTGTGGAGGGAGGGAGGTGTAAGTATGTATACATTTCAGGCCATCTACACCTGCCTTTCCTTGCTTTACAGTCCTCTACCATATTCTTCATCATCCCCTTTTCTATATTTGGCTTCTGTTTGCTTGATAGCCATAATAAGCATGTTCCATAATATTATAATAAAACATCACACTTTCACATTTTATCACACTACAGTTACTTTTATTTCTTTTGTACTTTTGCTATTTTATTTCCTTTCATTTCCTATTTCTGTCACTTTAATAATATTCTTATTTCTAAATTAAATGTTTGCCTACACCTGTCTTTATTATTAATGCAACATTTATGCATATCTGATATAGGCATTTTTCTTCTGTAAATCCAGGCAGGCCTAAAAAGGTCCTTGTCGATCAATACTCTTAACAAATCTAAATTAAAATTAATCAGTCAGTTAATCAATCAGCAAAATGTACACTTCAAGTAAACTCGATTTTGCAGCCTGTAAATGTCATAGAACCATATTATACTTCAGTCCAGATGTTTTAAAATATACTGCTAAAGACAGCTACTAGTATTACATTTTGCATTACATTATTAATGGCAGCATTAGTCCTAATATGCCTGTAGTTTGCTTTTTTATATTTCCTTATTCTTCTGTCTGCTTTACTTGCAAATTCTTTTTTCAGGGTACCTAAAGTAACTTCTGACACCAAGATGGTATAATGGACAACAGATCCTGCCAGAGTGCACATGGGCTAACTGCATTAACTGCATTAATTATGGAAGAAGCTAGACATGGAATCAGCAGCCCATTTGTTTTCAGCATTAAGTCATTGACTGAGTTGTATGAATTGGGCTCATTTATGGCCTTGTTCTAGGGCTGATGGTATTTGCAACCCAATTAAATACTACTCAACTGAATTTAAGCATTGCACATGCTGGTGTATAGGCAGATAACGTCCAGTGCTAGATACTTCCACCCATAATGGGAGTAATATAAGCACTGCCATCAGATCTGTATAGCATTATAATTCAAAGTACTTTTTTCAACTTTGACTTTAGCTTTTTCCAGGAAAGTAAGCTGCCAAGTTTGGCCAATTGATCTCAGAAGAGATCAGTGCATTTTCTCACTCATATTTGCCAGGTCAGCCTAGTGAGACTTCCTCAGACGTCACTTAATTTCCCACAGCTTTGTGAAATATTTATGCCTCACCCACAACATTTTACCACAGGATACATATTTAACAATCCCAGCAGCCTTTATGAAAAGCAGTTATGCTATTTAAAACCAGATATTTATTCTGTTGTTGAGGTAACAAAGAGTATTATATGCATGCTGGTTAAGATCATTTCAAGTAATAACAAAACCACACACTTTACTTGGCCATGAAAATCATTTCTAGTGCTAGATCAGGAGCAACTTCTCTTGTAACTATAGCTTGGAGAGTTTACAGGCGTCAAATAATACCACTTTTGTACAAACTCTCCTGACTTAGACGAAATAATAATAATAATAATAATAATAATAATAATAATAATAAAATCAAGTACCATCTGTCAGTTTTACAAAATTCCTGCACCATAGCAGACTTGACAGAAGCTAATTATACCGAAACATTTATAGGAGACCGAATGTGAGAATGGAAATGGAGTTGGTTTTGAGGGCAATAAAGGTGAGGGAGCCTGATTATTGGCATTGAAACTATCCATAACAATACTGATTTTTAAATGTGTTATTTTTTCCTGTCACAGGAAAAAATAGTATTAAAAAAACGAAACAGCTAAGAATGAAGACAGTTTCTATATTAAGCCTTATTTTACATTAATTGTTTCCAGATCTATTGTACAAGCCAAAACTATAATACACTACATAAGAGCAACATTCTATTCGGTACTTATTTGATTTGTACTTTACTTTCATGAGTTAAATGCTCTGCAGCACAGATGGGAAAGGCAAATATATCACATAACATTACAGATAGTTTCTCATTTCTAAGAATATCAAAAATAATGCAAAAAGCAGGATTACATATTATAACCAACACTGTTTACTTACTTATTTATAGTGTGGTTCTTCATGTCCTCCTACATAAACAGTTCTTTCTTTATTAATCTCTAGCCTTCCTGCAGCAGCTTTTTAAGAACTGCATTCCTTGGTAATGAGGCAAAATGCCCACAAGCATGTCTTGTCTTCAGTGTCAGCCTAGTGAATGTACAAATAAAATATTATTGCTGTGTTATTGTATTCTGTATGAATAATTGCAGTAGCTATCTTACACATGATATTCAGTGCTTTGCTTGGAATAGATAAAAGGAACAGCTTACTTAAAGTACTGTGGAAAACTTGAAAACTACTCATATACATGCCTGCATTTCATATATCCATCACTCTAACCTGAGTCATATAAAAAGTTAGGCCATTGTCAGACTGTTAAATAAAACAAGACCTTAACATCTTTCCCTTAGAAAAGAGACTATCACCACAAATTATGGTAAATAACAATCTATATTATACCTTATCTAAATTAAATAAATTCAATCCTAACTTTTCGGCCGTATGTCCCCATTGTCCGGATCAAACAGCTGATATTTTACATGTCATGTGGAACTGTACTAAGATACATAACTTATGGTGTTCCTTGAGAGTAAGATTAGAGAAGATGGGATATGAAAAATCAACCCTTACTTGGGAGACAGCTATATTGTACATTAATATCAATCAACTCCCAAAAATATTAAAACATGTTTTTATTACGATGTGTGCCCTTTTTAAATTCTTTATTACAAAGAATTGGAATGTCATGTCGCCAATTACATGGGAAAATTTTAGCAATCTTGCTATCAAATATATCTCATCTCACAAATTATTTTATTCAAAAACAAAAAAAACAAACGCTATTATCAAAAATATTGGGGTTACTTGCTAGATATAATTCTTGACAAATAAAATTTGTCTACAAATTGTCATGAAAAGCTAACCTTTAAATAAGAAATGAATGTAGTATAACCAGACTTTCTTGCATCTTCTCCCTTTGCTTAGTATATGTGTAACTAGATATTTTCCCTAAACATACAAATAAATGGTTACATTTCTATTTTTACTTTATATATAGACTATCCCCATTCTAACTATCCCTTATGAGACCAAATAAACATAAGAATTCTCATACTTTACTTGACGATGTAGTGACTTCTTGTGTATATATATATATTTATATATGTATAATTTTCTTGGAACGAGATTGTTGTCTGTTTTCTTTAGATAGGTATTTGTATTGTTTATTTGTGTTTTTGAGTTACTGTATTGTTATTATTTGAAAAAAGAAAATTGAAATAAAGAGATTTTTGAAAAAAAAAAATAAAGAGACTATCACGCATATGCAAATATATCATACAGACATGATTATTTCCTGATTTCCATTTAAATATCTTATGTTTCTCATTGAGTTGCTTTGTGCAGAAATGCTTTGAAGGAGTTTTGCTCTGAAAATGTATTTAACTAAAACTGCTTTGTCTGCTACAGTATGACAGTCCATCAAATTCAGTATACAAAGGTAAATACAGCAATTTTTTTATCAAAATCTGGCATTCCTGATATTATACTCCACATAATGGAAATGCAAAATCCTGTATTATACCATGAACCCCCCCAAACGTGCATGCTGATTGGCCAGCGTGCCCGTTGTAAATCGAGTTATACTAATGGAAAAAGGTCCGGTAGCCCGGACTTTTTTCCATTAGTATAACTCGTTTTTTTAAAACACTGTCTCGCTATGTTAAATGGGTTTAACATAGCGAGACAGCTTTAAAATAAGCAACGGAGTGGGTAATGCTAAATTTACCCATGGTTGACGTGGTTTGGTCCAGAGGGCGAAGCCCGAGGGACCAAACAAAGCCAACCGTGGGTAAATTTAGCATTACCCACACCCAGAAGTGGGTTATTGCTATTATACCATGACATTATTTAAGAAAAGAAACTATTCCTTTTCTTAAATAATGGCATAGTATAATGCCTGTTTACTGCCCTTCCGCAGATGTCTGGCATCCGCGGCAGTTCTGATGTACTGCGCGCTTGCGCAGTACATCAGAGCTGTGGGCAAAAGCAACGGAGAAAGCAAGATCTCTGTTGTTTTTTTTAGTGTTTCGCTATGTTAAATGAGTTTAACATAGCGAGGCCGCTATGTTAAATGAGTTTAACATAGCGAGGCAGTTTTAAAATAAGCAGCGGAGATCTCCGTTGCTTATTTTAAAGCTGTCTCGCTATGTTAAACCCATTTAACATAGCAAGACAGTGTTTTAAAAAAAGCAACGGAGAAAGCAAGATCTCCATTGCTTTTTTTTAGTGTTTCGCTATGTTAAATGAGTTTAACATAGCGAGACAGTTTTAAAATAAGCAACGGACGTCTCCGCTGTTTATTTTAAAACTGTCTCGCTATGTTAAACTCATTTAACATAGCTAATAAAACAACAGAGATCTTGCTTTCTCCGTTGCTTTATACAACTCTGATGTACTGCGCGGCACAGTACATCAGAACTGCCGCGGATGCCAGACATCTGCGGAAGGGCAGTAAACAGGCATTATACTATGCCATTATTTAAGAAAAGGAATAGTTTCTTTTCTTAAATAATGTCATGGTATAATAGCAATAACCCACTTCTGGGTGTGGGTTATGCTAAATTTACCCACGGTTGGCTTTGTTTGGTCCCTCGGGCTTCGCCCTCCGGACCAAACCATGTCAACCGTGGGTAAATTTAGCATTACCCACACCCAGGCGTGGGTTATTGCTATATGATACCATAACAGGATCTTCATTTCTTATTATACCATAATAAGGTCTTTGTTTCTTATACTACAGAAGGATCTTCATTTCTTACCATACAATTGTGGGATCTTCATTTCTTACAGTATAGAATGATCTGCATTTCTTATACTACAGTAGGATTTTCATTTCTTATACTACAGAATGATCTGCATTTCTTAGACTACAGTAGGATTTTCATTTCTTATACCACAGTAGGGCCATCATTTCTTATACTACAGTAGGGCCATCATTTCTTATACTACAGTAGGATCTTAATTTCTTATTATACTACAGTATGATCTTCATCTTTTTTGAAAAAGGTATATTGTACTTTGTCATCATAGCTTTGCATTTAATATTTTGCACTTCTATGGGGAGAATAACTTTCAAGGGATGGCTAACATTATAATGTATCTTTTCAGACAAAGGTACCAGAAACTAGTAGGATATTATGAACCGAGAGAGTTCCTCACAAGATGTACTTGGAAGTGGACGTATAATGAGCTCAGAAGGGATTTACCTGTCTTCCTTTCATGTGAGTGTAGACCACTTCCTATGCAAAGCAGGGATGTATTTTATATAATAAAAGGAAAAGGTCAAGGCAAAATTCAGTTATGTTTAATTTCTGTTCTTACAATGTGTCCAGTAATGGCACAGATCACTTTTTTAAGTTTGGAATTTTAGAATTGGTTAGGAGTAATCCCAGGGGAGGAAATTTTAAAAATTATCTGGCATATAGAGAACTATGGTGGCAAATCTACACTGATGCCACCACATACCCAGGGATTAATTACTTTTTGTCTATTAAACCACTTCTTCTTTTAGATTAATATTTTTTATGTATTTTTATATGTAAGAACTATATATATGATTTGTCATTTTTATGAACAGTGTTATTTATGTATTGTTAATTAGTAGTGATTGTTTTCATACATCAATTGGTTAATTGGTGAAATGTCACTATTTGGCGTCATTGTCATATCTTGAATATATTGTTCTGAGGAAGCTCGCATCTGGCGAGAGAAAGCGCTCAACTTTGGTTTAATAAATTGTTGGATTTTAAAGAAAGGACTCCGTTTCTTTTAGCTGAACTGTGCTGTGAGAGGTGGCAGCGAGCGTTTTGGTATAGCTGCTTTTTTCTATCTGTTGTTTATCCAATTCGCTATCTTTCAGGAGTTATATTTAAACAAGGGTTTAGAGAAGTGGGATGTAAAGTCCCCCAGTAAAAAATACAGTACTGTGTTTTTTCAGCTGTATTTTGGCCATTTCTTAGTATTTGATATTTTTGTTTATTTAAGAGGATTCTGAGGTTGTTGCTTGTGATGTTATTTTTTGCTTATACTTCTAGTTTTATAGTATCACTGTATATTATATAGACAAATGAACTTAGATTATAAATCTGTATCCAAGTCATATGCCCTAAGGAAAAGTTAGGTCTTCAGGGACCTTACATATGATATCTTAGTACCAAAGCAAAGCATATAGGCAGTAATAATGCCTACAGGAGAGATGCTTAATTATCATATTAAAATTTTCCAAATGTTTCTAGGTGTATCCTGGCAATCAGTAGCAGACCATGAAGCCAATGGACAGGATTATAGGGCAACAACACCACATTTAAGAAGACTGAACCTGAATTACATAGGGTATGAAAATCCCTTCCTGGGATCATAATATTTCAGTGGGGAATCTTAAAAAGTTAGATTGTCTAAAACATTTTGCTTCCAGAAGAGTCAGCCTTGGCAAACTTGTCAGAGAGGAGCAGACAAGGTGCAAGCAAATATGTCATCACCTATAATGACTCACTCAAAGAATCTGAAGACCTCATTAATAACAGGAATACCTTGATTCACCCTTTGCACAAAACCTGAACAGATATTTGCTGGTAAGTCGATGGTGGTTGGGTGACCACATAGCCATCATGGTTCAGGCTGAGAATGCTGGATGGAGACAATATGTGGGCTCACATGCTGTAAGGCAAATTGTGAGGTTGAGAAGCACTACAAGAAAAGTAACTTCCAGAAGTGGGGTAGATAGGATATGATAGGATATGCTAGATCCTGACAATGGAAAGTAGCTCTGGAAACATGA